>NW_018408538.1:5267-5345 GCF_002113885.1 Mizuhopecten yessoensis
GGTGTTTTATAACCATCGTTATATTATGTCCAATGTTCTATAACCGTCATTGTATTATGTCCGGTGTTCTATAACCGT
>NW_018408538.1:5431-8844 GCF_002113885.1 Mizuhopecten yessoensis
ATGTCCAGAGCATGTCTCACACACACATATATCTCACATACTCACATATCTCACATACTCGTATATCTCACATACTCATATGTCTCACACACTCACATGTCTCACATACTCACATATTTCATATCTCACATACTCTTATGTCTCAAATACTCACATATCTCACACACTCACATATCTAATATCTCACATATCTCATGTCTCACATACTGTGAGACAGTTCTCTTAAATTCTCATCAAAAGCTCCCGAGACAGTTATCTTGTAGCCTCATCAAAAGCTCCCTAGACAGTTCTCTTGTAGCCTCATCAAAAGCCCCAGAGACAGTTCTCTTGTAGCCTCATCAAAAACTCCCGAGACAGATCTCTTGTAGCCTCATCAAAAGCTCCCGAGACAGTTCTCTTGTAGACTCATCAAAAACTCCCGAGACAGATCTCTTGTAGCCTCATCAAAAGCTCCCGAGACAGTTCTCTTGTAGACTAATCACAAGCTCGCGAGACAGTTCTCTTGTAGCCTCATCATAACCTCCCGAGACAGTTCTCTTGTATTCTCATCAAAAGCTCCCGAGACAGTTATCCTGTGGCCTCATCAAAAGCCCCCGAGACAGTTCTCTTGTAGACTAATCACAAGCTCGCGAGACAGTTCTCTTGTAGCCTCATCATAACCTCCCGAGACAGTTCTCTTGTATTCTCATCAAAAGCTCCCGAGACAGTTCTATTGTAGCCTCATCAAAAGCTCCCAAGACAGTTTTCTTGTGACCTCGTCAAAAGCTCCCGAGACAGTTCTCTTGTGGCCTCGTCAAAAGCTACCGAGACAGTTCTCTTGTAGCCTCATCAAAAGCTCCCGAGACAGTTCTCTTGTGGCCTCATCAAAAACTCCTGAGACAGTTCTCTTGTATTCTCATCAAAAGCTCCCGAGACAGTTATCCTGTGGCCTCATCAAAAGCCCCCGAGACAGTTCTCTTGTTGCCTCATCAAAAGCTGCCGAGACAGTTCTCTTGTAGCCTCATCAAAAGCCCCCGAGGCAGTTCTCTTGTAGCCTCATCAAAAGCTCCTGAGACAGTTCTCTTGTATTCTCATCAAAAGCTCCCGAGACAGTTATCCTGTGGCCTCATCAAAAGCCCCCGAGACAGTTCTCTTGTAGTCTCATCAAAAGCTACCGAGACAGTTCTCTTGTAGCCTCATCAAAAGCCCCAGAGACAGTTCTCTTGTAGCCTCATCAAAAACTCCTGAGACAGTTCTCTTGTATTCTATATCTAATATCTCACATATCTCATGTCTCACATACTGTGAGACAGTTCTCTTAAATTCTCATCAAAAGCTCCCGAGACAGTTCTCTTGTGGCCTCGTCAACAACTCCCGAGATAGTTTTCTTGTGGCCTCGTCAAAAGCTCCCGAGACAGTTCTTTTGTAGCCTCATCAAAAGCTCCCGAGACAGTTCTCTTGTAGTCTCATCAAAAGCTACCGAGACAGTTCTCTTGTAGCCTCATCAAAAACTCCTGAGACAGTTCTCTTGTATTCTATATCTAATATCTCACATATCTCATGTCTCACATACTGTGAGACAGTTCTCTTAAATTCTCATCAAAAGCTCCCGAGACAGTTCTCTTGTAGTCTCATCAAAAGCTCCCGAGACAGTTCTCTTGTAGCCTCATCAACAGCTCCCGAGACAGTTCTTTTGTGGCCTCATCAAAAACCAAAAACTCCTGAGACATTTCTCTTGTATTCTCATCAAAAGCTCCCGAGACAGTTATCCTGTGGCCTCATCAAAAGCCCCCGAGACAGTTCTCTTGTAGACTAATCACAAGCTCGCGAGACAGTTCTCTTGTAGCCTCATCATAACCTCCCGAGACAGTTCTCTTGTATTCTCATCAAAAGCTCCCGAGACAGTTATCCTGTGGCCTCATCAAAAGCCCCCGAGACAGTTCTCTTGTTGCCTCATCAAAAGCTCCCGAGACAGTTCTCTTGTAGTCTCATCAAAAGCTACCGAGACAGTTCTCTTGTAGCCTCATCAAAAACTCCTGAGACAGTTCTCTTGTATTATCATCAAAAGCCCCCGAGACAGTTCTCTTGTAGACTAATCACAAGCTCGCGAGACAGTTCTCTTGTAGCCTCATCATAACCTCCCGAGACAGTTCTCTTGTATTCTCATCAAAAGCTCCCGAGACAGTTATCCTGTGGCCTCATCAAAAGCCCCCGAGACAGTTCTCTTGTAGCCTCATCAAAAGCCCCAGAGACAGTTCTCTTGTAGCCTCATCAAAAACTCCTGAGACAGTTCTCTTGTATTCTATATCTAATATCTCACATATCTCATGTCTCACATACTGTGAGACAGTTCTCTTAAATTCTCATCAAAAGCTCCCGAGACAGTTCTCTTGTAGTCTCATCAAAAGCTACCGAGACAGTTCTCTTGTAGCCTCATCAAAAACTCCCGAGACAGATCTCTTGTAGCCTCATCAAAAGCTCCCGAGACAGTTCTCTTGTAGCCTCACCAAAAGCTCCCGAGACAGTTCTCTTGTAGCCTCATCAACAGCTCCCGAGACAGTTCTTTTGTGGCCTCATCAAAAACCAAAAACTCCTGAGACATTTCTCTTGTATTCTCATCAAAAGCTCCCGAGACAGTTATCCTGTGGCCTCATCAAAAGCCCCCGAGACAGTTCTCTTGTAGCCTCATCAAAAACTCCCGAGACAGATCTCTTGTAGCCTCATCAAAAGCTCCCGAGACAGTTCTCTTGTGGCCTCATCAAAAACCAAAAACTCCTGAGACATTTCTCTTGTATTCTCATCAAAAGCTCCCGAGACAGTTCTATTGTAGCCTCATCAAAAGCTCCCAAGACAGTTTTCTTGTGACCTCGTCAAAAGCTCCCGAGACAGTTCTCTTGTGGCCTCATCAAAAACTCCTGAGACAGTTCTCTTGTATTATCATCAAAAGCCCCCGAGACAGTTCTCTTGTAGCCTCACCAAAAGCTCCCGAGACAGTTCTCTTGTAGCCTCATCAACAGCTCCCGAGACAGTTCTCTTGTGGCCTCATCAACAGCTCCCGAGACAATTCTCCTGTGGCCTCATCAAAAACTCCTGAGACAATGTTCTTGTATTCTCTTCAAAAGCTCCCGAGACAGTTCTCTTGTAGCCTCATCAAAAGCTACCGAGACAGTTCTCTTGTAGCCTCATCAAAAACTCCCGAGACAGTTCTCTTGTAGCCTCATCAAAAACTCCTGAGACAGTTCTCTTGTATTCTCATCAAAAGCTCCCGAGACAGTTCTATTGTAGCCTCATCAAAAGCTCCCGAGACAGTTCTCTTGTAGCCTCATCAAAAGCTCCCGAGACAGTTCTCTTGTAGTCTCATCAAAAGCTACCGAGACAGTTCTCTTGTAGCCTCATCAAAAGCTCCCGAGACAGTTCTCTTGTAGCCTCATCAA
>NW_018408538.1:8961-12586 GCF_002113885.1 Mizuhopecten yessoensis
CTCCCGAGACAGTTCTCTTGTAGCCTCATCAAAAGCTCCCGAGACAGTTCTCTTGTAGCCGCGTTACGAACAATGAACCCAGAATTAATATGGTCCAAATTCCAAATCACACCAAGGATTTTGTAAAAGCATGCAATTTGTCAGAACAGTTTTTTACGGTTTTCTGAGATGACGCGAACGGATATATGTAGCATATTTTCAAATCATTACTTGGTTACTTGGTTCCATAATGATCAGTATCGGTCAAATAGTCAGAAGGCTCTGTTAGTCCAGGGTTGCTTTAGTCCGAACTGTCAGTAGTCTCCACAGCCTCGGTAATTCGGATAGAGAATTAACTGCAGTACAAGGGAGGTAACTCGCACATAGCTTCAAGCTTTCTCTTCGTATCTACTTGGAACACCCCGGTAAAGAATCTTGAGTGGATTCGCCGTGATATGTAAGTGATGGGTTATTTCTATGTGCATGATGACCATGATGTCTGCATTCTTTCTGTTGGTTAAATAGGAAATTTGAAGCTATAATTTTATTTGAAGTTCATTATCGAATGAAGCAAAGCAAACAATTTGTATGGATTTATTTATCAGACGTAGGTTAGGAAGTGAATTAGTCGAAAAAGAAATCTTCTGTCCATGAACAAGAAATTAAGAGAAACAGACTGCGTTATTTATCATCTTGTATCGAGGACGTTAAACCACGAACTGTAATATATCTTATGTATGTAGTACATATTAGGTGTCTAATATATATTATGTATGTAATATATCTTATGCATGTAATATATATTAGGTGTGTAATATATATTGTGTATGTTATATATATTATGTATGTAGTATGTATTACATATGTAATATCATATGTATGTAATATATATTATACACAATAATCACATCACAAATAGACATGTCCATTAGACTACCAGATCAGGTTTCAAGAACGCTCCTTATAACGTGACCAATGATTTCAAATTGAAAATTAGAAGAAAAGGAAATATTTTAAGTTTCGGGTCCCTGACCACTGCCAGAACCTACTGTAACATTTGCCCGACCTGACTATAACTTTGAAAAGAAGACCTGACTTTGTGGAACGTTTACAAAAAAATATTCAAAAATGAAATAAACCAAAATAAATCAACAACATTGTTCTGAGGCAAAACTATGCCGCGGCCAGACCGGGATTGAAACCCTGGACACCATTGTCGCTCTAACCAAATGAGTTTGGTGGTCAATGGTACAACTACGCCGTCAAAGCTTCTCTGTATATTTGTATCGAACACGTGATTGAGGGGAGGTTACTGTATAGACAACATTAGAACTCTCTAGTATTTCTAGTATTTGTCTGTGTGGGACATGGAACCTTAAGGAAAGTCGTGTTAGCCCGGGTTGATCACTCCCTTGAATTAAGCACGTCTAGGTATTGGGAAAGTATAATGCCGAAATGGTAGTTTAACAGATACAGGTGGAGATAACTGTGTCTCTCTGGGGGACCAACTCGCCCCGCCAGAGTCTGATAAAGGTGATTGAGTAGCTTTCAGGTGTTACTGTTAATATAATCACCTATTAGGTGAGTTTGTTTTCTTAAATGATTTGCCAAAAATATAGTTGATATAAATCTAGGTCTATATCGAGAGGGAACATGTACACTTGATACGTATAAAACTGCGGGGAAGACTCGTTCCGGCCGCTGAGTCAGGGACAGGGGGATAGGCGGATGAGTTGTATGTTTTTTTCATCATCTTGAAGATAATTGGATACAAAGCGCTGTAACAAGATCTAGCACGGCTCGGAACCAGGCCTGGGACTATAGGTGGCCCCAGATCGCACTCACGATTGAGTTGTTTCACACAAAAATATAAGGTACCAGATTGGATATGCATGTAAATGCTGGCCAACAGGGTGTATTAGGGGGAGAACACATACAGCAGGACGCTTTGTAAACAGTAAATATAATCCATTGTTTACGGTTAAGTTTATGTCGCGATATCCTGCAATAAAAGGATTATTTATGCGTCCAATAAATCAATTGTGACGTCACGTACTTCACCAAATTTATAAATGTCTCTCGAAACTGATTTAATGTGCGTGATTTAATAACTGCAGCATCCGAAACCTATTCACGTAAAAAAAACAGAGCCTTTGAAAGATATTCTGTGCATTAATTGGTGCGTGTGTCTGCTGCAGCAGCTGAAGGTTCGGTCCGTGTGTTGTTTTCTTTTTTCGAGTGGGAATTATTCCGATCATATATCAACTTTCCACTTGAATTGGAAGTAGAAGAAGAATTTCCAGTAGGTAAGTTATACAGTCTATATTAAGCCCTAAATATTCTATAAATAACTTATATGGACAAGCACGAGACTAGAATAGAATGAGAATAAAAATAGCTCTAGTTTTGATTAAAAGACATGAATTCGGTTAGGAAGATTCACAAGTAATGTTTAGCTGTTGTCCGTCCGGTCGTGTTGGCTTCATATCAGTGTTAAGTCTGTTGATTTTTAAAGTACAAACAGGTAGTCAGCAGACAGCGAGTCACGAATGATCTGATAATGTGTATGACGTCATATCAGGAACAATTGCGTGACGACATGATGTTCGGCATGATTTAACTGGACACACACTTGTGTCATTTTATTTATTAATTTTGTTGATGAGCATTTGTGTGCAAAATAGTTCTAAGCTATGTGACAAGGAATAGGGGACCAAACACAGGAAAATCATTAATGATCGTAGTGAAATAGTACAATGAAATGTCACCGGCCCCTGTGGATACGGAGTCGAACTTTGCTTAGGAGATCACATCAACTTGTGTTAAAATACCACCTCTACTTAGTAAACTCTTCTAGGTAACTACCTATGTTAAATGACAACCTTTAGTAAGCGACTCTTTGTGATGAGAAACCATTTTTAAATCAATAAGAGAATACCATAGTATCAACAAAACCAAAATTCGAACTCAAAATCGAAAAACAAACAAGACAAAGTTAAGATTAACATAACGACCAATGAACAAGCATGAGTGGTAAAGGATCAGGTGTTCCGGAAGGGTAAGCGTCCGCGTCAAAGTGACTCCCTGTGCCAAGAGGCATCTTAAACTGACTTATAGTGATACGAAATCACCACAAAGTTAAGAGACCATAAACTACTCCCTGTGTTATGGAAACTACATTCACTAAGTGGCTCCCTGTGTTGTGGAAATCACATTTACTACGTGGCTCCCTGTGTTGTAGAAATCACATTTACTTAGAGGATCCATGTGTTGTGGAAACCACATTTACTAACTGGCTCCCTGTGTTATGGAAATCACATTTACTAAGTGGCTCCCTGTGTTATGGAAACCACATTTACTAAGAGGCTCCATGTGTTTTGAAAACGACATTTACTAAGTGGCTCCCTGTGTTGTAGAAATCACATTTACTAAGAGTCTCCCTGTGTTATGGAAACCACAATAACTATGTGGCACCCTGTGTTGTGGAAACCACATTTACTAAGTGGCTCCCTGTGTTATGGAAACCACATTTACTAAGTGGCTCCCTGTGTTGTGGAAACCACATTTACTAAGTGGCTCCCTGTGTTATGGAAACCACATTTACTAAGTGGCTCCCTGTGTTGTGGAAACCACATTTACTAAGTGG
>NW_018408538.1:14893-26561 GCF_002113885.1 Mizuhopecten yessoensis
TCCCTGTGTTATGGAAACCACATTTACTAAGTGGCTCCCTGTGTTATGGAAACCATATTTACTAAGTGGTTCCCTGTGTTATGGAAATCACATTTACTAAGTTGCTGCCTGTGTTGTGGAAATCACATTTACTAAGTGGTTCCCTGTGTTATGGAAACCACATTTACTAAGTGGCTCCCTGTGTTAAGGAAACAACATATACTTAACTTTGTTAAGAGACAGCCTCTTCTTAACGAGCCTCTGTGTTAAGGGTCAACCTCGACGATACGACTCCTGTGTTAGGGGTCAACCTCGACGATACGACTCCTGTGTTAAGCGACAGCTTCTACATAGTGACTCATCCTTATTGCGGACATTTTTATGTTAACTGAACCTCCTTTATGGACTTTCCGAGGCTTGTCACTCAATACACGGTTGATTGTTAGAAATTGTTTTGATGCTCAGCTGACTTGAGAAAGTGTGCTTAAACGTCATCATGGTTAGTACGAATGTTCATTTGATTTTTAAAGTCAATATTAGATATTTCAAAGACACGACATCAGTATTTTCGTGAGGAAAATATAGATATTCGTGATAAACGTGTCGTTACTGAGACAAGGTACTCATCGTTATTTATACACAGTAAAATGAATGGCTTACTTGCCCAGGAGTATAAGGGATAAAATGGGCAATGTGGAAATTATGAGCAGATAGTGGAGCGTTTTCTTGTTATAGACAGACATAAGTATTGACCCTAACACTGCAGAGAACTTGTAAAGGAAATGACGTTCTCCTGTTACATGTAGAAAGCTTGATAAAAGTAACAGTGAATTCATGGTCATAATGACCCTGACACTGCAGAGAACTAGTAAAGGAAGTGACGTTCTCCTGTTACATGTAGACAGCTTGATAAAAGTAACAGTGAAATCATGGTAAATAATGGAGTTCCAATTCTTAGGAAAAGTGTTCATTACTACAGAATCTGTATTTATTTTCAGCAAAAAACATTTATTTATAAAACGTATTTGTGTATTATGTCTGGTGTCCTATAACCGCAATTATATTATGTCTGGTGTTCTATAACGGTCATTATATTATGTCTGGTGTTCCATAACCATCATTGCATTTTGTTCAGTATTCTATTACCGTAATTATATTATGTCTGGTGTTCTATAACCGTAATTATATTATGTCGGGTGTTCTATTACCGTCATTATATTATGTCTGGTGTTATATAACCGTCATTATATTATGTCTGGTGTTCTATAACCGTCATTATATTATGTCCAGTGTTCTATAACCGTCATTATATTATGTCCAGTGTTCTATTACCGTCATTATATTATGTCTGGTGTTATATAACCGTCATTATATTATGTCTAGTGTTCTATAACCGTCATTATATTATGTCCAGTGTTCTATAACCGTCATTATATTATGTCCGGTGTTATATAACCGTCATTATATTATGTCCAGTGTTCTATTACCGTCATTATATTATATTTGGTGTTATATAACCGTCATTATATTATGTACGGTGTTCTATAACCGTCATTGTATAATGTTCAAGGTTCTATAACCGTCATTATATTATGTCTGGTGTTATATAACCGTCATTATATTATGTCTGGTGTTCTATAACCGTCATTGTATAATGTTCAAGGTTCTATAACCGTCATTGTGTTATGTCTGGTGTTCTATAACCGTCATTATATTATGTCTTGTGTTCTATAACCGTCATTGTATAATGTTCAGTGTTCTATAACCGTCATTGTATAATGTTCAAGGTTCTATAACCGTCATTATATTATGTTCGGTGTTCTATAACCGTCATTATATTATGTCCGGTGTTCTATAACCGTCATTATATTATGTCTGGTGTTATATAACCGTCATTATATTATGTCTGGTGTTCTATAACCGTCATTATATTATGTCCAGTGTTCTATAACCGTCATTATATTATGTCTGGTGTTATATAACCGTCATTATATTATGTCTGGTGTTCTATAACCGTCATTATATTATGTCCAGTGTTCTATAACCGTCATTATATTATGTCTGGTGTTATATAACCGTCATTATATTATGTCTGGTGTTCTATAACCGTCATTATATTATGTCCAGTGTTCTATAACCGTCATTATATTATGTCTGGTGTTATATAACCGTCATTATATTATGTCTGGTGTTCTATAACCGTCATTATATTATGTCCAGTGTTCTATAACCGTCATTATATTATGTCTGGTGTTATATAACCGTCATTATATTATGTCTGGTGTTCTATAACCGTCATTATATTATGTCCAGTGTTCTATAACCGTCATTATATTATGTCTGGTGTTATATAACCGTCATTATATTATGTCCAGTGTTCTATAACCGTCATTATATTATGTCCAGTGTTCTATAACCGTCATTATATTATGTCTGGTGTTATATAACCGTCATTATATTATGTCCAGTGTTCTATAACCGTCATTATATTATGTCTGGTGTTATATAACCGTCATTATATTATGTCCAGTGTTCTATAACCGTCATTATATTATGTCTGGTGTTATATAACCGTCATTATATTATGTCCAGTGTTCTATAACCGTCATTATATTATGTCTGGTGTTATATAACCGTCATTATATTATGTCCAGTGTTCTATAACCGTCATTATATTATGTCTGGTGTTATATAACCGTCATTATATTATGTCCAGTGTTCTATAACCGTCATTATATTATGTCTGGTGTTATATAACCGTCATTATATTATGTCCAGTGTTCTATAACCGTCATTATATTATGTCTGGTGTTATATAACCGTCATTATATTATGTCCAGTGTTCTATAACCGTCATTATATTATGTCTGGTGTTATATAACCGTCATTATATTATGTCCAGTGTTCTATTACCGTCATTATATTATATTTGGTGTTATATAACCGTCATTATATTATGTACGGTGTTCTATAACCGTCATTGTATAATGTTCAAGGTTCTATAACCGTCATTATATTATGTCTGGTGTTATATAACCGTCATTATATTATGTACGGTGTTATATAACCGTCATTATATTATGTCCAGTGTTCTATTACCGTCATTATATTATATTTGGTGTTATATAACCGTCATTATATTATGTACGGTGTTCTATAACCGTCATTGTATAATGTTCAAGGTTCTATAACCGTCATTATATTATGTCTGGTGTTCTATAACCGTCATTATATTATGTCTGGTGTTCTATAACCGTCATTATATTATGTCTGGTGTTCTATAACCGTCATTATATTATGTCTGGTGTTCTATAACCGTCATTATATTATGTCTGGTGTTCTATAACCGTCATTATATTATGTCTGGTGTTCTATAACCGTCATTATATTATGTCTGGTGTTCTATAACCGTCATTATATTATGTCTGGTGTTCTATAACCGTCATTATATTATGTCTGGTGTTATATAACCGTCATTATATTATGTACGGTGTTCTATAACCGTCATTGTATAATGTTCAAGGTTCTATAACCGTCATTATATTATGTCTGGTGTTATATAACCGTCATTATATTATGTCTGGTGTTCTATAACCGTCATTGTATAATGTTCAAGGTTCTATAACCGTCATTGTGTTATGTCTGGTGTTCTATAACCGTCATTATATTATGTCTTGTGTTCTATAACCGTCATTGTATAATGTTCAGTGTTCTATAACCGTCATTGTATAATGTTCAAGGTTCTATAACCGTCATTATATTATGTTCGGTGTTCTATAACCGTCATTATATTATGTCCGGTGTTCTATAACCGTCATTAAATTATATCTGGTGTTATATAACCGTCATTATATTAAGTACGGTGTTCTATAACCGTCATTGTATAATGTTCAAAGTTCTATAACCGTCATTATATTATGTCTGGTGTTATATAACCGTCATTATATTACGTCTGGTGTTCTATAACCTTCATTGTATTATGTTCGGTGTTCTATAACCGTCATTAAATTATGTCTGGTGTTCTATAACCGTAATTGTATAATAATCAAGGTTCTATAACCGTCATTATATTATGTTCGGTGTTCTATAACCGTCATTAAATTATGTCTGGTGTTCTATAACCGTAATTGTATAATAATCAAGGTTCTATAACCGTCATTATATTATGTCCGGTGTTCTATAACCGTCATTGTGTTATGTCTGGTGTTATATAACCGTCATTGTATTATGTTCGGTGTTCTATAATCGTCATTAAATTATGTCTGGTGTTATATAACCGTCATTGTATTATGTTCGGTGTTCTATAATCGTCATTAAATTATGTCTGGTGTTATATAACCGTCATTGTATTATGTTCGGTGTTCTATAACCGTCATTGTATAATGTTCAAGGTTCTATAACCGTCATTGTGTTATGTCTGGTGTTATATAACCGTCATTGTATTATGTTCGGTGTTCTATAATCGTCATTAAATTATGTCTGGTGTTATATAACCGTCATTGTATTATGTTCGGTGTTCTATAACCGTCATTGTATAATGTTCAAGGTTCTATAACCGTCATTATATTATGTCTGGTGTTCTATCAACGTCATTGTATAATGTTCAAGGTTCTATAACCGTCATTGTGTTATGTCTGGTGTTATATAACCGTCATTGTATTATGTTCGGTGTTCTATAACCGTCATTAAATTATGTCTGGTGTTCTATAACCGTAATTGTATAATAATCAAGGTTCTATAACCGTCATTATATTATGTCCGGTGTTTTATAACCGTCATTATATTATGTCTGGTGTTCTATCAACGTCATTGTATAATGTTCAAGGTTCTATAACCGTCATTGTGTTATGTCTGGTGTTCTATAACCGTCATTATATTATGTCTGGTGTTTTATAACCGTCATTATATTATGTCTGGTGTTATATAACCGTCATTGTATTATGTTCGGTGTTCTATAATCGTCATTAAATTATGTCTGGTGTTATATAACCGTCATTGTATTATGTTCGGTGTTCTATAATCGTCATTAAATTATGTCTGGTGTTATATAACCGTCATTGTATTATGTTCGGTGTTCTATAACCGTCATTGTATAATGTTCAAAGTTCTATAACCGTCATTATATTATGTCTGGTGTTATATAACCGTCATTGTATTATGTTCGGTGTTCTATAACCGTCATTGTATAATGTTCAAAGTTCTATAACCGTCATTATATTATGTCTGGTGTTATATAACCGTCATTATATTACGTCTGGTGTTCTATAACCTTCATTGTATTATGTTCGGTGTTCTATAACCGTCATTATATTATGTCTTGTGTTATATAACCGTCATTATATTATGTCCGGTGTTCTATAACCGTCATTGTGTTATGTCCGGTGTTCTATAACCGTCGTTGTGTTATGTCTGGTGTTCTATGACGGTTATAGAACACCGGACATTATATAATGACGGTAATACAACACCTGACATAACACAACGACGGTTATAGAACACTAAACATAACACAATGACGTTTGCTTCTTCTAACGTGACATTTGGCAACAAAATGTTCATCAGAACTTCATTGTCAGAGTCAGACAGAGTGATGTTGGGTGATGAATTCGGTATTTCCATAAATGCTTCTAAATTGACCACTTCAAAATTACCAACACTTGACATCTTGATAAAGCAGACGACAAGAGTGATACAACACTCTAACGAGATTTGATTTTCATGTTGTTAATATTTTAATTGAGGTACAAAGTATTTCTAAATTTTTCGAAGTATTATTTAATTGTGTTGTATAATCTTTTCTTGTTATGAAATAAAAATGTTAAAGAAATTCACATTGTGATGAGACTTGAAAAAGTAGTACCAAGGGGGAGAAAGTAGTAGCAAGGGGGAGGTAATCCATATGGATAAATATGCTGATGTATTCATACGCCAACTGGAAAGTTCATTGAAAAATAACCTTTGAAATGTTAAGTAGGTATATTGAGTCCAAGTTCAGTAGAAATGTAAATATTGTGTTATGTCCGGTGTTATATAACCGTCATTGTATTATGTCCGGTGTTGTATAACCGTCGTTGTATTATGTCAGGTGTTGTATTACCGTCGTTGTATTATGTCAGGTGTTGTATTACCGTCGTTGTATTATGTCAGGTGTTGTATTACCGTCGTTGTATTATGTCAGGTGTTGTATTACCGTCGTTGTATTATGTCAGGTGTTGTATTACCGTCGTTGTATTATGTCAGGTGTTGTATTACCGTCGTTGTATTATGTCAGGTGTTGTATTACCGTCGTTGTATTATGTCAGGTGTTGTATTACCGTCGTTGTATTATGTCAGGTGTTGTATTACCGTCGTTGTATTATGTCAGGTGTTGTATTACCGTCGTTGTATTATGTCAGGTGTTGTATTACCGTCATTGTGTTATGTCAGGTGTTGTATAACCGTCATTATATTATGTCTGGTATTCTATAACCGTCATTGTGTTATGTCAGGTGTTCTTTAACCGTCAAAAGGGAGAAATGAATGGTGCATTGGTACAAAAAGAGGATACACGGACTTACCTAGGCGAAGTCTCGGGGCGAGACTTGTGGGTGGAATAGTGTAGCAGCCAAGAATATCTAAGGGCAATACTGTGTTGTAAGTAAGATAGCTTTTCTAGCTAAGTGCTCGAGGAGACTCCTCGATTAACTAGCATTATCGAACCTGGTCAGTGACTGGATGGGTGCCCTCTACCGGATAACAAATGTTGAATATCGATACCATGCTAAAACTTGAAGTTGACCTTTGGCCTTTAAATGATTAATTAGAACACAAAGTTGTATCGATAATCTCCAGACATAACATACACAGGACAGAGATTAATAACCCCCGCCTGAAAACAAATGAATGACGAGAGAAACTATTTACTAACATGACTGTAAAAAAGTAGATTCCGAATGGATCTTTTGTGTGCGATTCTTTTCACTAAAATTCAAATTCTTGTTTTTTCATCTTATCAGTTTGACGCTCGCTCAATCACTCACTCAGTCAGCCACCCCATAATCCACGGTAAACATTGAAAAACTGTTCATTTCACCCCATACATCATTTATATACCAGTTGTTTTGAACTCCTATTTTTCGCTCCTTAATACGTGGTGCTAATGTGTAGCGGCCAGACACGTGTACCAGACAAATAAACATGGATCTCGTAATTATGCTAACTGTTTCCTGTGACGTATATTCTTACTTGGGTGTCCGCCAGAGACGTCAATACTACAGTGACGTCTATCCTCCAGTGACGTCTATCTACCAGTGACGTCTATCCTCCAGTGACGTCTAACTACCAGTGTCATCTATCCTACAGTGACGTATATCCTCCAGTGACGTCTATCCACACGTGACTTCTATCCACAAGTGACGTCTATCTACCAGTGATGTCTGTCCACAAGTGACGTCTATCCACATGTGACGTCAATCCTCCAGTGACTTCTAACTACCAGTGTCATCTATCCTACAGTGACGTATATCTTCCAGTGACGTCTATCCACACGTGACTTCTATCCACAAGTGACGTCTATCTACCAGTGATGTCTGTCCACAAGTGACGTATATCCTCCAGTGACGTATATCATCCAGTGACGTATATCTTCCAGTGACGTCTATCCACAACTGATGTATATCCTCCAGTGACATCTATCTACCAGTGACGTCTATCCACACGTGACTTCTATCCACAAGTGACGTCTATCTACCAGTGACGTCTATCCACACGTGACTTCTATCCACAAGTGACGTCTATCTACCAGTGACGTCTATCTACTAGTGACGTCTATCCACAAGTGACTTCTATCCACAGGTGACGTCTATCTACCAGTGACGCCTATCCTCCAGTGACAGCTATCCTCCAGTAACATCTATCCACAAGTGACTTCTATCCACAAGTGACGTCTATCCTCCAGTGACGTCTATCCACAAGTTACGTATATCCTCTAGTGACGTCTATCCTCCAGTGACATCTATCCACAAGTGACTTCTATCCACAAGTGACGTCTATCTACCAGTGACGTCTATCTTCCAGTGACTTATATCCACAAGTTCCGTATATCCTCTAGTGACGTTTATCATCCAGTGACGTCTATCCACAATCGATGTCTATCTTCTAGTGACGTGTATTCTCCAGTGACGTATATCCTCCAGTGACGTCTATCCAACAGCAACATCTATCTACCAGTGCCGTCTATCCTCCAGTGACCTCTATCCTCCGGAGACGTCTTTCCGCAAGTGACGTCTTTCCGCAAGTGATGTCTTTCCGGAAGTGACGTCTATCCACAAGTGATGTCTATCCTCTGATGACGTATATCCTCCAGTGACGTCTATCCAACAGCAACATCTATCTACCAGTGCCGTCTATCCTCCAGTGACCTCTATCCTCCAGTGACTTCTATCCTCCAGTGAAGTCTATCCTCCAGTGACGTCTATCCACAATTGATGTCTATCTTCTAGTGACGTGTATTCTCCAGTGACGTATATCCTCCAGTGACGTCTATCCAACAGCAACATCTATCTACCAGTGCCGTCTATCCTCCAGTGACCTCTATCCTCCGGAGACGTTTTTTCCGCAAGTGACGTCTTTCCGCAAGTGACGTCTTTCCACAAGTGACGCCTATCTATCAGTGACGTATATCTACCAGTGACGTCTTTCATCCGATTATGTCTGTCCACAAGTGACGTCTATCCACAAATGACTTCTATCCTCCAGTGGCGTTTATCCTTTAATATGTTCATTTGTTCTGCATTGCCACTATATAACCTTATCAAACAAAATAGAAAGATATCAGATCATAATTATCACATTATTTCCATTGGTGTAGTGATATGAAGAATATGTTCGTGACGTCGTCACTAAATGACGTCGTTTTGACCGACGTCACTATATTATGTGTATTATTGACGTCAACGCAAATACATCTTCATTCCACAAACATGGTAACTCCCGGATTCTTCACCAACGCAACATTTTCCGGCTGCACTTTCAATTTCAATCGCGAAGTACACCTTTCGTCTCCAGGCCAAATCACCACATCAGTAACAATACGCATTCCTCGTGGTAACCAATTCGTGCTACCGGATTTGTTGTATAAAAAGTGAATATCCTCACGGTGGAATATATTGATTAAATTGTTGAAAACAAATGGATGATTTTGTGTTTATTTCCATGAACTATATTTTTTTGCTGGGAACTGTTGCGTGTACTCATGATGTCACAAAAACAGGTCCCATTGACAGACAGCGCGAAATTTGACTTTGAAATGCGATAACAGGTTGGAAATATCAGGAAAAAAAAATAAAAACGAAAATATAAGTATTAAACTGCCTTCTTTGGAAAGTCATTGTCCTATAATTCTCACAGGATTTCAGGCAAATTAATCATAAATACGCTAACGCGTGCTATTCAATTTGTCTGTAATCCTGTGAGAATTATAGGACAATAACTTTCCAAAGAAGGCAATTTAATGCTTAAATGACGTCTGTCCCCCGTTGACGTCTATTCTACAGTGACGCCTGGGTGTAGGTTGTGTTGAGTGAAGTCCCGTCACATTATTTCATGTTCCGGGAGAGGTGATGTTGGACATAGGGTTTTTGGTAGTGTGGTGTGATGTACCGGACTAGTGTTCTGTGATGTGATGTACCGGGGTAGTGTTGTGTGGTGTACCGGGGAAGTGTGATGTGATGTACCGAGTAGTGTTGTGTGATGTACCGGGGTAGTGATGTGTGGTGTACCGGGGTAGTGTTGTGTGATGTACCGGGGTAGTGTTGTGTGATGTACCGGGGTATTGTTGTGTGATGTACCGGGGTAGTGTGGTGTGATGTACCGGGGTAGTGATGTGTGGTGTACCGGGGTAGTGTTGTGTGATGTACCGGGGTAGTGTTGTGTGATGTACCGGGGTAGTGTTGTGCGATGTACTGGGGTAGTGTTGTGTGATGTACCGGGATAGTGTTGTGTGATGTACCGGGGTAATGTGGTGTGATGTACCGGCGTAGTGTTGTGTGATGATCTCAATGAAATGATCCTTATAAATACAGAGATTATTTGAAAACACATATGAGATTGTACTTCGTTCTTTAATTGTGTTTGGTTTTAATTGTTTTAATCGTTCCATTTGAATAAGATATCAATTCAGCACTTACTAGGATCGTTATTTGGTTATGGGAGATTTTGTCGGATTCAGTCTAGGACCGTTCTCTGGTTATGGGAGATTTTGTCGGGATTCAGTCTAGGACCGTTTTCTGGTTATGGGGGATTTTGTTGGATTCAGTCTAGGACCGTTCTCTGGTTATGGGAGATTTTGTCGGGATTCAGTCTAGGACCGTTTTCTGGTTATGGGGGATTTTGTTGGATTCAGTCTAGGACCGTTCTCTGGTTATGGGGGATTTTGTTGGATTCAGTCTAGGACCGTTCTCTGGTTATGGGGGATTTTGTTGGATTCAGTCTAGGACCGTTCTCTGGTTATGGGAGATTTTGTCGGATTCAGTCTAGGACCGTTTTTCTGGTTATGGGAGATTTTGTCGGATTCAGTCGGTGTTGAAGTACTTCTCCTTTCACATTTTATGGCTGATGCTGTTTTTGTTTGCAATAAATTCGGAACATTCCATCAGCAGCGCAGTAACAGCTTACAGAAACGTTTAGAAACGTAAATAAACAGTCATCCGTAGAAATATCATCGCCGTTATCATAATGAGTTGATATTTGTGATATAACTAATAAGTTACGCCCATTTGAGAGTTTTTTTTAGTTCTCGGTACCTTTGAATGGAATTCAGGAGCTCAGTACGGAGTCTCGATGGTGATAAGATTAATGTTCGGAAGGAAACAAACATATATTCGTCTTGTTTATAGAAATCGATCATGTTTTTCCTCGATTTTCAAATGTATTTTAATTTGACGATACAATCGTTCAGGCAGACAATCTAAACGTTGTTACAGTCAATGGTTGTCCCGTACCAGAGATAAGATAGCGGAGATAGCGTCCTGGCATCGCGTTTTTGGTAAACTGATAACGGTTGTTTAATTACAGCTCACACTCACAGGGACACTGTCAGTATTTCCTATTTCTGCTATCTGAAGATACTGGCATGTGTTTCTGGGCAAATGTTCTATATTTATTGAGGTTTTAGTTTCTTTCGCCAAATTTAACTTCGATTAATCATGTAATGATCACTTTTCAGCAGCAGCAGCAGCAGCAGCGAACAGCTAGACAACAGTGCAACGGGCACCTGTTAGTGATATATGTGCGTGAAGGTATACAACCAGAGACGTATAGAACTAGTAATAGATACGTCTCTCATATAACAACAGGCACCTGTTAGTGATAGGTGCGTGTAGGTATACAACCAGAGACGTTTAGAACTAGTAATAGATACGTCTCTCATATAACAACGGGCACCTGTTAGTGATAGGTGCGTGTAGGTATACAACCAGAGACGTATAGAACTAGTAATAGATACGTCTCTCATATAACAACGAGCACCTGTTAGTGATAGGTGCGTGTAGGTTTACAACCAGAGACGTATAAAACTAGTAATAGATACGTCTCTCATATAACAACGGGCACGTGTTAGTGATAGGTGCGTGTAGGTATACAACCAGAGACGTTTAGAACTAGTAATAGATACGTCTCTCATATAACAACGGGCACCTGTTAGTGATAGGTG
>NW_018408538.1:29584-51624 GCF_002113885.1 Mizuhopecten yessoensis
GCGGCCTACAGGAGGTGTGAAACCCCCTGCTGCTGTCTAGCACTGGCCGTGTGGAGCTCGCGCGCGGATCAATGAACACAGGTAAAATCTTTATGCTGACTTTAATCCGACCGTGCTGACTTTTATCGGACCGTGCTGACTTTAATCCAACCGTTCTGACTTTTAAACGACAATGCTGAGTATAACCCAACCGTGGTAAATTAAAGTGAATTTCAGTAAAAAGTCAGCATTGTTGGTTTATAGTCAGCATTGTACGAGTATAGTCAGCATGGTTGGGTTATACTACCATAATACGAGGATAGTCAGAATTTAGTAGTCACTAGGGTATACAACCAGAGACGTATAGAACTAGTAATAGATACGTCTCTCATATAACAACGGGCACCTGTTAGTGATAGGTGCGTGTAGGTATACAACCAGAGACGTATATAACTAGTAACGACTGTATATATCGAAACGTTTGTCATACATTCCCCCATGTATATTGCAGCGATAAGAGAAAATAATTAAACACGTGTTGTTCTAAACAAACAAATTAACAAATCAAGTTTGACTGACGATTACAACAATCGATGGTTGTTTCCTGTAGGTAATGATGTGTATGGCATTGGTTTGTTTTGTATTCAATCATGTATGTATATATATATATATGTAAGAAATATAAACGGTGAATTCCTCTGTATTTGATCAAGCTATCAGATTGATGTTACATTCTATTTCTAAAGACGTTCAGAGTTGTTTTTTATGCACAGGGATTAACGTCGGTAACATATTAACAGAGACATGTTTCAAGTTCAAGTTTTATTCAAACTTTAGGCCATTGGCCCGTCAGTATACAATACATACATACACAATCATGGACAAAGTACAGAGAATGAAGACGATCTTATTCCATTATAATACCCTTAATTTATTTGCCTCATAGATGTATTTTCCTAGTAGACACAATTCTTTAATATTATATGCACAATCAATAACTGAACGACTGTAAACACAAATGTTTTTTTCCAATAATGTTTTTTTTTTCTCTCCAATAATAGCTTTTGATAATTAATTAATTTTCTACAAATTATTGTACGTGTATACTATACATACAACATGCAGTTATAGTTATATTTTTTGATATTAAAAAAAAAAATGAAATTAAAATACTTATTTATATTGATAAATGAATTTTCAGTTTAAAGATATTTTTTTAATATTCATGAAAAGGGACTTTTTTCCGCTTGGCTTGTCCAGAGACGTAGATAGATTTAGTTTTCTTTTTTAGAAATGTGACATCGATCATATACGTCGATCACTATACCAATTCAAAACTAAAGTAAATTACAGTTGTATGTAACCACAGAGCTCTAGTTGATGCTAGATCTATTGTATACATGTATCGAGACGTATACAATGCCTGATTATATAATTATGGCAAATAGGTTTGTTTATTGATCGATAAAACAGAGAAAATAAACTGCAAACGCAAATAGCATCTTAATATTACACTCCCATTCACGTGTATATACATACAGTATTGTTTCATGACTTTGCAGGAGCAAGAAGGAGTGACAGGTGTGCTCAGGTGCAAATCGCAAAACGAAAATAGAGGAAAGGTAAACGTTTTGCACACGACCCCGCAAGCTACGTCGTGAAGAAGCATCATGGCGGACATCGATGGGACAGTTATGGAAGGGACCGCTGAAATTGTTGAAAATGTTACTGATTGTTTTCAGTCTCTCGGGATTGAAGCAGATTCTGTGGATATAAATTCCTTACGGATAGAAGAGGATGACAACAGGGTGAGTCCGATGCTTAGTTTACCTCTTAACACCTCGTGTTTTGAATGAAATCGGCAGACGATAAATAACTTTCAAATTTAGTTGAAGTACTTGGGGCCCAAGAGGGGGTAATTGTTACTTAGCAGTAGCGCTCTCAGAAGCACCTGTCAGTCTGGACTATAAACCATTATGAAGCTTACAACTGGCATCATCAGGACTATTTTTACTATGTTTGTGATCAATACGTTCATAAACTGTTAAAGTTTGAGAGTTTTTACCTGTTACAGGTGAGGATACAACTATACATATCAATCTAATTAAAGTGACATATCAGTAAACGGGACCGATGTGAAGATATCATTTTAATTATATTACCTACATATATATATTCACAGGTGTCTCAATAAGAATAGGTAGGCTGGCTATTTTATATTTATATAAATAATGACAAATCAATATTGTTGATGCATTTCTGTTCTTAAATCCTATTAATCATATTGCAAGTATAAGAAATGACATAGGTTTGAATTAATTACTGTGATTATATTATTGATGATTAGAATTATGATACATATTTGTAAAGCTATAGAGTAAAAGTCAGGTTGTGATTGGGGCAGGGGTCCAGGCACACACTGGATCTAGGTATCACCTTCCCATACCTGCCAACCCCGCGGATACACTGAAAGGGGGTGATGACCCTCTTTTGAACATAAAAAAGAGGGTCATAGCGTGTGTCACTTGGCAGGTATGCCTTCCACCAAGATGGTGCAAGATTGATCCCTGATTCAAATTCAGTGTGAAAAAGTCTGAGGTCACCAGCTGCCTGCACCATGAATGCACATGTATATGAATTTTCCCCATGAACTCTGGTTTACTCCCATGTTAAGAAAACCTGTGCGTTACCATTAAGTCAACAAGAGTGATAATAATATAAGTTGGTAGAACATGTTACATAATAACCTAAAAGTAAATTAAGTTTAATTTAAAATGGATATAGAGTTATGTGTATATTCACAACTAATGCTAGATTCCCACTGTTGTGTGATTTGTTACAAATGCCACGATTGGTCATTCGTAGCTGATCTACAAATTTCTCTAAAATTTCAGGTTTGGATACGAGGTGATGCGAGTCGATATGTGTGATACGATTTGTTACGCTCTGTTGTGATCTGGTCACGATTTGTCAATTTCAGGTGTCCTGGTCTGATCTCCCGTTCTGATACCGTTACATACGTTCTGATAGGATTGATTCGATTGAGTTCACGATTGGGTCTCGATCTGACAAGATCATCATGATCGGGTTCCCGATTCGGGATGATCTGGTATGTGCAGATATGTTCCATTACATTCATCGCTAACCAAATTGTCTGTCACGATAGGATACTATTGTGGTCGCGATGTCTTTCACGATCATGATCGAGGGTGATCACAATTTGAGCTACGACTGCACCCCGACGGGTATATTCAGCCCAACTGACGATGGACAAGTAGTGGGGCTGACCCCCCAAGGGGGCTGAGGGGTGGGGCCAAAAGGGGACAATTTGGCTATATTGCTTTAAGCGACTTCTTCTCTGGAACTAAGAGATGAATATCAACCATATTTGACTGGAAGCATCCCTAGGTAGAAGAGATTCTAAATTGTACAAATGGTTGAGCTGACCCCCCCAGGGGGCCGAGTGGTGCGGCCAAAAGG
Source organism: Mizuhopecten yessoensis (assembly GCF_002113885.1). NCBI lineage: Eukaryota > Metazoa > Mollusca > Bivalvia > Pectinida > Pectinidae > Mizuhopecten > Mizuhopecten yessoensis. The sequence goes on from NW_018408538.1 coordinate 33,044, forward strand.
GGGCAAATTGCCTATATTGCTACAAAAGTCTTCTTTTGTAGAACTATGCCATGGATATTGATCATTTTTGGTCGGAAGCATTCATGGGAGGCAGGGATTCAAAATTGTACAAATGGTTGGGCTGACCCCCCGGGCTAAGGGATTGGGCCAAAATAAGTTTCTTACTTGGAAATGGTTGCGATCCCCACTGTATAACCATATATACAATTGTTGGGCATAAAGAGACAAGCACATTTGCTTCCAGGATGATATGGCTATAGGGTCTGGCCGCACCCTTGGAGACATAGTCCCTGGGTCATAACTTTGAAACGGTTGAGATCCCCACCCCAGAACTTTATATACAAATGCTACGCATAAAGAGACGAATGCAGTCATGATATTAGAAAATACCCTGGGGCCTGACCGAACCCCTAGGGACCTAGTTTCTTAGTCACAGCTTGGAAACAGTTGAGATCCGCACCCTATAACCATATATACAATTGCTGAGTATAAAGAGATGAATGCACATATGCTTCCAGGATGGTCTTGGGGTCTGCCCAACCCTTGGAGACTTTACCCCTGGGTCATAACTTTGAAATGGTTAAGATCCCCACCCCAAAACTATATATACAATTGTTGGGCATAAAGAGGCGAATGCAGTCATGATATTAGAATTGACCCCAGGGTCTGCCCCACCCTTGCAAACTTAACCCCTGGGTCATGACTTTGAAACGGTTGAGATCCCCATCCCAAAACTATAAATACAAATACTGGACAAAAACAGACTAATACAGTCATGATATTAGCATTGATCCTGGGGTCTGGCCACAACTCTAGGGACCTCGTTTCTGAGTCATATAGCTTGGAAACAGTAAAGATCCCCACCACATAACCATACATCAAATTGCTGGGCATGAAAGATCTAATACAGATATGCTACAAGGATTGACATATTCCCTTGGATCTCATTTGGAGAATATTTTGCCATGATTGCTAAGATATCCAGGTGAGTGATACAGGCCCTCTGGGCCTCTTGTTGTCTTGCAGTTAAAAAGTTCCCAATTCATTGTTACAGTTTTTGGATGTTGTACAGGAACAATATGTAATCATAGAAAAAAATGCAGAGCTAATTTATATGTACATTCTGCTCTGTTCTCACAAGTGGTATATCTGATTCATCCTCTTTACCGATATATTGGTGGAAATGTAAGTTTTCTGTACACCATTGAATGCCTTTTTAGACATTGGGAGGAATATTGTTTGATGCCAGTGTGACATCTAATATTATGGAGATGTCAGGCCTGGTGATGGTACTACAGACTGTGACGGGCTGCCCCGGGACATCAATAGCAGTAATAGGATAAACACTATATACACGATCTCTGGCTCATCTTTTAAAATTAAATTCCTTAGAAAATGTAGGTCATATATTGTGTATGACCTTTACCAGCCTCTACCACCTGTATCATAATTATCATAACTAAACGACAGGTATTATCAGATGTATGTGTGTTGGAGGAGTTTTTAGTTAAACACTGTAACAGTTATATGTGAGGTAATGAGGGAGTGATAAGAACTGTATTGTGTGGCTGTACTCAGGTGCGGCTCTAAATACCTGTAGCTAGCTGTGCAGGTATATAATAACAGGCGGAGAATTAACAGTTAGATTTTTTACCCTCACAGCATGTGTGGACCTAGGTATTTGAGAAAGGTGTTTTACACAGGTACAAATGTATACACCTGAGTATGCTATGAATCAGCTGGCTATGGTCTGTGGTCCTTACATAGACATAGTGTGTTGCCTCTATGGCTTCGGACTCCCATACCAATAGTACACTGTACTGTAATAACAAATCAAATGAACTCCCACTACTAACATTTCTCAATAGATTTAAATGAAAATTCACAAAATATACTTGCTTTGGACATAATTTGAACAAGTTCAAAAACAATCAGTCAAAGGTCAAGGTCACAATGACTAAACCAGAGTTTCACTGTTACACTAGCTCCTTGTTATCACTCTATGGCTATAGTGACTGTCTTTACATATTTCCCAACAGATTTTTCTGCTTTCCTTGCTTGGACAATTTCAAATATGTTTTTATCATGAAAGGTCAAGGTCACTTTTACTAGGTTATTTATTAGTAGATAATATCCATGGTAATTTGAATTAAGACTTATTCATCAAAAAAACTTGAAAATTCAGGCATGGTAACTGACAGGGTTTGTTGAACAATATGCTGTATCTTTGGGTTGATAAAACAGAATTGTATGCACACACCTGTACAACACATGTTTATAGCAATGATTGTATGACTCATCAGGGTAAATAGGTAATGAAGTTCCTACAACCTAGTTCGTAGGTCATCTCAAAGCGGTTCAAAAACTATTATCTGTGGTTATAGGGCCTTTGCAACCAGCCAATATCTTTCTCAACTCCCTGGGGAGCATATATACAGCCAGTGCTGCCATTTTGGCGCCTGCAGCTAGCATTCAACGATTCAAGCACTGCTCAACCACATACTCATTTACAGCTGAGTAGACTGGAACAAACGGAGTAAAGTATCTTGTTCAACGGTGCTGTGACATGACATGAACCCGCAACCCTTCGGTCACGACACTCAGCCCGGCGTCCTACCACTAGACTACCGTGCCACACAACCCTTCGGTCACTCAGCCCGGCGTCCTACCACTAGACTACTGACCGTTGAGTACATGCCTCCGGTATGTGTACTTTTGGTATGTAAGTGTACTACTGCTGTTATAGTGGGAGCTCCTAAGCTGATTATATTTTGATTCGATGGAAATAAGTTCAGTGATCATATTTTATGTCTTAGCCAGGTGTATTTAAAGTTTGAAGGGGATTTGTATTGGTATTGGCCCGGTGTATCTGTAAAGTGTCATGCCATCTGTGAATAATAATGCCTCTTCAATTGAAGGCTTAACTGCCATTTAACACTGAACAAATATTTGTATATAAATATGCGGGTTCCTTGATTAGTTTTTCTTCTATAAACCTATAAACAAAATGTTGTTTTTTAAATCTCCATCAGCTAAATGCTGATGGGTTATCATGGTGTGATGTCCTTATATAGAACAAACATTGTCCTGATCCTGATCTTTGTCATGACAGACAGACAATGTCCGGATGTCCTTATCTATCAGTGTTTCCTCCACGGAGTTGGTAAGACTGACATGTTGCTGTAAGGTTTTTACGTTGATCCTGCTGTTAACTCGACACCTCAGTCTCCGAGTCTCCATCGGTGTTACCGAGTTAGCAGGCATCATAGTCAAAATCAATGGAAGAACATGAGCACTTGTAGAGTATTGATTCCTAGTTCTTCTCATACAAATTATCAACCCTCTGATTATACCAAAGATATCAGTGATCATTATGAGGTCGTCGGTGTGCTCCTCTAGGGATCCGGAGATGCATAGTCAGGGATATTTGTCTGTCTCCGAGGATGTACTTTGTGCAAGACTTGGAATGCTTTAGTGTAGGGGAACAACCCCTGGTTTTACTGCAAAAAATGATGAACATGTTAATACACAGTATCAAACTGTCCACCTCCTTCTTAATCAGTTCCCAACTTGTACACCGTATTAATTAAGTTACTCATAAACTCGTTCACCCCTATACATGTTTAAACTAGACTTGCCCAGTCTTTGATATAGTAAGGTTCAAATGTGACTTAAGGAATGGGTTAATGCTAATTACGCTGTTTTCAGAATTTGTGCTCCATCAACTGGCTCCTATCAAGACTTGTTACCTGTGAGGAATTCCCAATCAAGACTTGACATTATCCAAGCTCTGTGGGATGTAGTTCATATGATTCTGTAACAGTTTTGTTTCTCAAAAGAATATTTAATTACATAAGACAGGAGCTATAGTGTATTGTGTTTTAGCAATTAGCGTCTGATATTTACAGAGATCTGTACTAGTGGTCTGAGTTGCACTAATTAAGGAAGCCATGGACACACTTTGCTGTCCCAAATTAATATCAATCTGCCTGCAACAGGAAAGGATCTCCACAAAAATTATAGCTCCAATGGGAAAATCTGCTTGTCTGAAAGGCTTAATCCCTAATTAACTAAATTGGAGCCATATCTGTCCAGGTTAATTTGTGTTAATGTTTCATATTCTGGGGCAATATAATAACTGAACAAAACTCTCCTTGCCCTGGGTAAAAGTTACAAGCCTCCTACAGCTGTATCTGAAAGAAGTACAGGATCTGAGTAACAGTCTGATGTGGATAGGATCTGAGTAACAGTCTAGTGTATAGGATTGGAGTAACAGACTGTAGTGGATAGGATCTGAGTAACAGACTGAAGTGGATAGGATCTGAGTAACAGTCTGAAGTAGATAGGATCTGAGCAACAGTCTGATGTGGATAGGATCTGAGTAGCAGTCTGAAGTAGATAGGATCTGAGCAACAGACTGAAGTGGATAGGATCTGAGGAACAGTCTGAAGTAGATAGGATCTGAGTCTGAAGTAGATTGGATCTGAGTAACAGTCTGATGTGGAAAGGATCTGAGTAACAGTCTAGTGTATAGGATTGGAGTAAAAGACTGAAGTGGATAGGATCTGAGTAGCAGTCTAGTGTATAGGATTGGAGTAACAGTCTGAAGTGGATAGGATCTGAATAACAGTCTGAAGTATATAGGATCTGAATAACAGTCTGATGTGGATAGGATCTGAGTAGCAGTCTAGTGTATAGGATTGGAGTAACAGACTGAAGTGGATAGGATCTAAGTAACAGTCTGAAGTGGAAAGATCTGAGTAACAGTCAGATGTAGATAGGATCTGAGTAAAAGTCTAATGTAGATAGGATCTGAGTAACAGTCAGATGTAGATAGGATCTGAGTAACAGTCTAATGTAGATAGGATCTGAGTAACAGTCTGATGTAGATAGGATCTTAGTAACAGTCTGAAGTAGATAGGATCTGAGTAACAGTCTGATGTGGATAGGATCTGAGTAACAGTCTGAAGTAGAGAGGATCTGAGTAACAGTCTGATGTAGATAGGATCTGAGTAAAAGTCTGATGTAGATAGGATCTGAGTAACAGTCTAATGTAGAAAGGATCTGAGTAGCAGTCTGAAGAAGATAGGATCTGAGTAATAGTCTGAAGTAGATAGGATCTAAGTAATAGTCTGAAGTAGATAGGATCTTAGTAACAGTCTGAAGTGGAAAGGATCTAAGTAACAGTCTGAAGTGGAAAGGATCTGAGTAATAGTCTAATGTAGATAAGATCTGAGTAGCAGTCTGAAGAAGATAGGATCTGAGTAATAGTCTGAAGTAGATAGGATCTGAGTAATAGTCTGAAGAAGATAGGATCTGAGTAACAGTCTGAAGTAGATAGGATCTGAGTAATAGTCTGATGTGGATAGGATCTGAGTAATAGTCTGATGTAGATAGGATCTGAGTAATAGTCTGAAGTAGATAGGATCTGAGTAACAGTCGATGTAGATAGGATCTGAGTAACAGTCTGATGTGGATAGGAACTGAGTAATAGTCTGAAGTAGATAGGATCTGAGTAATAGTCTGATGTAGATAGGATTTGAGTAATAGTCTGAAGAAGATAGGATCTGAGTAACAGTCTGATGTGGATAGGAACTGAGTAATAGTCTGAAGAAGATAGGATATGAGTAACAGTCTGATGTAGATAGGATCGGAGTAACAGTCTGAAGTAGATAGGATCTTAGTAATAGTCTGAAGTAGAGAGGATCTGAGTAACAGTCTGATGTAGAGAGGATCTGAGTAACAGTCTGATGTGGATAGGATCGGAGTAAGTCTGATGTGGATAGGATCTGAATAACAGTCTGAAGTAGATAGGATCTGAGAAATAGTCTGAAGTAGAGAGGATCTGAGTAACAGTCTGATGTGGATAGGAACTGAGTAATAGTCTGAAGAAGATAGGATCTGAGTAACCGTCTGATGTAGATAGGATCTGAGTAACAGTCTGAAGTAGATAGGATCGGAGTAACAGTCTGAAGTAGCTAGGATCTGAGTAAAAGTCTGATGTAGATAGGATCTGAGTAAAAGTCTGTTGTAGATAGGATCTGAGTAACAGTCTGATGTGGGTAGGAACTGAGTAATAGTCTGAAGTAGATAGGATCTGGGTAATAGTCTGAAGAAGATAGGATCTGAGTAACAGTCTGATGTAGATATGATCTGAGTAATAGTCTGAAGAAGATAGGATATGAGTAACAGTCTGATGTAGATAGGATCGGAGTAACAGTCTGAAGTAGCTAGGATCTGAGTAAAAGTCTGATGTAGATAGGATCTGAGTAATAGTCTGAAGTAGATAGGATCTAAGTAATAGTCTGAAGTAGATAGGATCTGAGTAACAGTCTGAAGTGGAAAGGATCTGAGTAACAGTCTTACATGAATAGGATATAATCCTTTAAGTCTTGTTTTGATAATACACAAATAGTACACTAACCATAATTGTAAGAAGAAACTACCTTTAATTAGGGGAAATTTATTTTACGAAACATGTTTGACATTGGACTAAGGACTGCTACGGCACTATATACCTAACAGCTGTCTGGTGTATTGTATGGGGATACCAATATACCACACAGCTGTAGATTCTCCCAATAGCTTTTGTGCACTAAAAAACACATAAAGTAATATATAATTTCATCAGTGTATACAACGGTACATTGGCTACTGTTATTGTGAATTGGAGGAGAGTTATAGTTCCTGGTAGTTTGGTCTCAGTGTTTAATAATCTGTTACAATACATCAGGAGAGTTTTGATAAAACGTCTCTCGATGACGACCTTGAGGAATTCTTGATTGTTGATTAACGGATAGAGATGTGGTCAGGAATCGTATTCCGATACAGATTCATTGTATTACTGGAAACAATCACTTTGACATTTACAAATGCTTGAAGGATTTATAGTGTGGTATGGTATGTGCTATTATAGACAAGCCAATTGAAAATATTGACCGTGGGAGATCATAGAGTGACGGTGTTATTATTTTGCTTTAGGAAAAGTTCCTTTGACAGTTTTGTTTTGGCTGCATTGCTGCTAGTGCTGTGTGTCTGCATTACAGTCACAGAGAGTGAACAGTTTGTCCTGATGCTAACCACACACAGTAGAACCTTTGAATGCATTGAATGGTTTTATAACTTATACATTTATGTGATATTTCAATAATCTGATTTAAATGAACACATAACCTGTCAAGAAAATAAACATTTGACTTGTTAATGTTTATTCAACACAAAAATCAACTGCCAAGTTCCTTGTGATATACTGTATATATACTGAGGAGATATCTACTGCCATTACTTGGTTACCCATGGCCTGGTCAGATATAGATTATATATTGGGCATCCAACAGTAGGTGTAAAACAGGCTTACCGATACGTCTATATCACACCAAGGGTTCTCTAGTACCATCAGTCGGGCCAAAATTGGAACCGTCGCGTGAGAGCAATACGGACCCGGTGCTGTCCAGTAAGCTCAGGTGTGGACAATGTATCTTTTACACGTGTCAGCTTTCTAGTGTTTCCCTGTGCTGAGGAATAGATATATACTAGTGAATGTGTTCTGTGGATGAGTGTCGTGGATGTGTTCTGTGGATGAGTGTCGTGGATGTGTTCTGTGGATGAGTGTCGTGGATGTGTCCAGTTGATTTTGGAGGAGTTTGTGGATGTGAAATAGTTTGTCATTCATATGGTGTGGTGTAATAGGTGCCTATATACCCTGTCTGAATGCAGTACTACCTTAGTATCACAGAAAGGCTCTGACCTTCAAGCTTGCTGCCAACACCTGGCCGGGGACTCCATCTCTACACCCTCTTAACAGCTGTGTCTCTCTGGATTTGATGCCATATATGGATGTCTGTCATAACGGGTTTAATTCCTGTCCCTAAACTATTTTTGGTATATACACTTTTGACAAAACTGGGAAATCTAAACATGTGTAGGTAAGGTCTGCTGTTGGTAGCTGTATATGGGTGTGTGAGCCTCTGTAGGTAGTGGTATATGGGTGTGTGAGCCTCTGTAGGTAGTGGTATATGGGTGTGTGAGCCTCTGTAGGTAGTGGTATATGGGTGTGTGAGCCTCTGTAGGTAGTGGTATATGGGTGTGTGAGCCTCTGTAGGTAGTGGTATATGGGTGTGTGAGCCTCTGTAGGTAGTGGTATATGGGTGTGTGAGCCTCTGTAGGTAGTGGTATATGGGTGTGTGAGCCTCTGTAGGTAGTGGTATATGGGTGTGTGAGCCTCTGTAGGTAGTGGTATTGGTTTTCCTATACTGTAGTAGTGTGATGAAGCTTTGTGACAGTGAGCTGGTGCCAGCACTGCACCAGAAGTAGGTTTGGTACAGACACTGATGGTTAACATTTAATTTAACACGGATTAACATAGTATTACAATTTCCTGTCTGTGTTTCGCCATTCCCTACTTGGAAAACGATTCCCATTGGAAAAAACTGTACAAGCTTCTACTCAAATTTCCTTCACTACTGGAACTTAATACTGCCAGGAAATCTCACGTAAACTTAAATCATTATTCAGTGTCTGCGTTCCTCAACCCCTCAAGGTCAGAGTGCGAGTTTTGTCGTCGCTACACCTGTCAATATTATCGTGTGTGTTTTGTGATTGTGTTTTCACGTGCAGGTATTGGACCCACCTGTATTGTAGGGAACTACAGGTATCACCGGGTCATTAGGATCACTAGGAATCTCCAGGTACATGAAGGAATGGCGGTGAGTTTGAATAACATGGTACATGCCATTTTATCTATGCATGAATGAATTGACTTTCTCCTTCTTTTATAGATTACGCTTTTCATATGTAAGTTACAATAGGGCATTTGTTTCTGATACACTCGTTCTACACCCGAGTCGTTTAACTTGAATTAACTTTAAGGAGAATGAGATGATGAAGGAAAAGTAATATTTATGTCAGCTTAACACTTGACAAGTATTTATAAATTGCTACAAACTTAGTGATGAAGTGATTGTCCAAATATAAGTTTGAGGTATGTCAGTACACAGAGCCCATAGTCTATAATTATGGTATTTTTTGCAGAAATTTCTGTCCAGTTGTGTCTTTTTTCTTACGACAAAACTTCACAGTTTCATTTGTCAGTTTCAAATGTTCCAATACCATATCTTGGTTTGTTTGTGTTTTACGTGCTATTAACAGCTATGGTCATATCTTGAACGAAATAGAATAAGTTCAGGGCTTTTGTAATATAACAACTGACTTTAAAGTAATGAGTTGAGCATCTAACTTGCTGCTTGCCCATTGACAGATAGTTTGATGTTAAACAAACATATTTAACTTTCATTGAAGTTAAGGATATGGAACTCAAGTATTTTAAAATGTTCATCATGATATCATATCCGAAGGGCCAAGTGAGCTTATGGCATGGTGCGGCGTCCATCGTCCGTCCGTCGTCTGTTGTCTTTAATCCGGCGTCAATATTTTACTTTAAACAACTTCTTCTTAATAACCACAAGGCCCAGGGTGATGATATTTGGCCAGAAGCAAACTGGTATAAAAGGCTACCAAGTTTGTTCAAATAAATGACCTTCACATATATTCAAGGTCACAGGGGTCAAATATGTTAAAATCTTCAAACAACTTCTTCTCAATAAACAAAAGGCCCAGGGTACTGATATTGGGCCTGTAGTATGCTGGGATGAAGGGCTACCAAGTTTGTTCAAATGAATGACCTTCACTTATATTCAAGGTCACAGGGGTCAATTGTCTTAAACAAATTTTAAACAACTTCTTCTGAATAACCAAAAAGTCCAATATGGTGGTATTTGGCCAGAAGTATGCTGGGATGAAGGGCTACCAAGTTTGTTCAAATAAATGACCTTCACCGGCATTCAAGGTCACAGGGGTCAAATATGTTAAAAACTTTAAACTACTTCTTCTGAATGACCAAAAGGACCAATATGGTGATATTTGGCCAGAAGCATGCTGGGATGAAGGGCTACCAAGTTTGTTCAAATAAATGACCTTCACCGGTATTCAAGGTCACAGGGGTCAACTATGTTTGAAAACTTTAAACAACTTCTTCTGAATAACCAAAATGCCCAGGGCTATGATATTTATCCAGTAGCATGCTAGGATGAAGGGCTACCAAGTTTGTTCTAATGAGTGACCTTCACTCATGTTCAAGGTCACATGGGTCAATTGTCTTAAACAAATTTTAAACAACTTCTTCTGAATAATCAAAAGGATCAATATGGTGATCCAAATAAATGACCTTGACATTAATTAAAGGTCATAGGGATTGGATATGTTCAAAGTCTATAAACAACCTCTTCTGAATAACCAAAATGCCCAGGATGTTAATATTTGGTCAGTAGCATGCTGTGATAAAGGCTACTTACTTTGTTTAGATGAATGACCTTGACTTCTATTGAAAGTCAAAGGGGTCAAATATGTTTGAAAGGTTTAAACAACTTTTTCTGAAAAAAAACAAACGGCACAGGATGATGATATTCAGCCCATGACATGATGGGATGAAGGGCTACCAAGTTTGTTCAAATGGATGACCTTAACATTTTTTCAAGGTCACAGGGATCAGTATGTTCAAAATCTTTAAACAACTTCTTCTGAATAACCAAAAGGTGCAAGGTGATGATATTTGGCCCATATAATGATGAGATAAAGGGCTACTTAGTTTGTTCAAATTATTGATCTTCCCATATATTCAAGGTCACAGTGGTCAAATGTCTAAAAAACTTTAAACAATTTCTTCTGAATAACCAAAATGCCCAGGATGTTGATATTTGGTCAATAGCAGACTGAGGATGAAGGGCTACAAAATTTGTTTAAATGAATGACCTTGACTTATATTTAAGGTCACAGGGGTCAAATATGTTTGAAACTTTTAGACAACTTCTTATGAATAACCAAAAGGTGCAGGATGTTGATATTTAGCAAGTACAGCGATAAATCACAAGAGCTTTAGAGTAGCGGTCATGTGATCGATTTGTATGCAAGAGCTCCTCCGATAACTTCCGGAAAATATCACTGCTGTCGGTGAAATTGTGAGTTTATTTCGGTGTCTGTTACAATAAGTAATCTATTTGAACGATAATAATAAATCCATATTATATATTTGATTTGATCCCTTCTTTTTGTTGCCATTCAATTCCGTGATACTAGCAGACTGCCTGACACTCTTAGTCTTAGCTGTGTGGTGGTGTCGGCTTCACCATCACAATGTTACTGTGAAGTCAGAAGAATAAGCACAATAAATGTTATCTGTCATGTGTGTAAGTTAATTCATTGCCAGATACTTTGAAAAATACGATGTCCGGCTACGCGTTACTTTACAAATATACTGAAATAAGATCAGCGAACGGCCGGTCAGGGGCATGTCAAAGAAGATGGAAATTGGCTCTGATCTAAATGCTGAAATATTGAATTCAAAAGTTTAAATGCAGATTACAGTTTGCTTTCTTTCACAGCTGATTATTTCTGTCCTCTTGTTAAATGCCTGTTTCCAGATCATATTATGAACAAAGACAACTGTAATCTTATAAACTCATCAAATCCACAGTTCAAAGTTAATGTCTCCTGACTTGAACGTCAGTACTTAGTACTGTGCCTGCTGTGAATATTGACCTGTCCAACTAAATTGCAAAGTTTAAAGTAAAATATGCTTTTTCAGTTCATTTCAATGATTATATAAGATAATGTTTTGTTTTGTAAACTTTGTGCTACTAAATATATATATATAATCATTTTCAATATTTATATAACAAAAAACTCTGCCAAAGTCAAAACAAAGTTACTTACTAAATGATTTTGTACTATATATATCATTGATTTTGTACTATATATCATTGATTTTGTACTATATATATCATTGATTTTGTGGAATAGGATAACGTTTTTTGCTGTGAAAAAAACCTGCGAATAAAACCTCCCTTATTTGAGCCTCAATTCCCTTAAAATGATTGTAAAACTCACAGAATGGTCTCAAAGAATTCTGGCATGTATGACCCATGTGTGAATTATACTGACCTTACCAAGGCTTGTATGACCCATGTGTGAATTATACTGACCTTACCAAGGCTTGTATGACCCATGTGTGAATTATACTGCAATCAATATGTAGCTTTTATGTGGCCCTTTCAGCCCTATACAATATTTGTTATGTAACAAGTGAAGTTCATCAATTTAGGTATAGAGCAATTATCACATTGAATTTATTTATTCTAGAGAAGTCTCATAAATTTATTCTAGAATTTATTTCTCAAGAAAAACATGATTCGAAATACCACTAAAAACAATTGTTAAATACTACAATGTGAATAAGTGTAATGTGTGATCAGTCTAGGAGTGTGTTACATGTTGGGTGTCAAGAAAGTTTTTAAATATGTTTTTTTTCTTGGCTGCGTATGCTGGTAGTAAACATATGGAAAAACTTTTTTTGAATGGTTATACGTGAATGTCGGAGAAAATGTGTTAACAAGGATCATTAACAGCTGGGGCCAGGTAAATTAGAACGACATGAACCGCGCTTATTTACTACCATGACGCACCCCATCCAGCTTCTCCCTCCTGCCTTGATTATTAAGTGGAAAGAAGAGCTGAAATATTGGTCAGATAGTTCCAAGGTAGTTTGGATTCAGTCAGAAAGTTTTGTGGGTTGTATCAACTGGGAATATCAATTGTAAGTGGTTTGCTGGAGTAAGACATCAGCAATATATCCCTAAGACGTCTTTATTTCCTCTGCCACATCTGGATTGAAGCGTTCCACAGGGAGTGTTCCTTCAGGGAGATCGTGGTTGAAGTATTTGCAGTGTGACAGTAGCTGGGGTGACATGGTAAGAGTTTACACGGGTACTTTATGTTAATGGGCCTACAGTACAGGAGAGGATCGTAGTGTCTGGTTAGAGCTTCATACAGAGTCTGCAGCCAGATAGTGACATACATTTATCGATAGCATTTCAGTCCTATTATTTAGGTTCTGAAAAAATGTATTTCATGGTTCTGGGTTATTTCGGTCAGTTCATGCTACATTTCAAACAAACTTTTCACCTGATGGTAACGGTCATTTTAGCTTGAACAAGGTCGTGTTTTATATTGTGTATCACCTCTGACAGACCACAAATGCCATTATATGTTGGCCCTTATACATCTAACTGTATGATGGAAAGAGCCAAACAGATTGGGAAACATTCATGTGCAATAGACCTACTGTTTTTGGTCAGTAAAAGGCAGGGGGACAGCACACAATGAGTGATAAAGAGGTAAATCAGTAGAGGATTTTATTCAAACTTGTTTTAGAGTATCTTTGGGCAAAGGGGATTCAATTTTGTATAATTGAAGGGTGTACATGTGGCCCCCTGAGGGTAGAGGGACGGGGTTCGGGGGTTGGGGTTGGGGGGTTGGGGTTAGAGAGGGAGGAGAGCGAGAGGGAAGAGGGGTTATAGAGAGTCAGATTTAAAAAAAAATACTGGATAGGTACTGCAACAATACAGTACAGTATAAAGTGGTATGGTATTCATCAGGTTTTAAAGTGAAAATAAAATACCAGGTGAGATATTGTGGTCTCTGGCGTTTTTTTTTTTTTTTTAACTCTTCTGTACTCCAAATAAACTAGTTTCATAAAGTTTGCCATTCTGCAACAGTTGCTGTTTCATACATTTTCAGCAGATCTACAAGTATTATCAAAGTAATTATCTTAAATCCTAAGAGGAGCTAATTTTATGTTCATTTGTTTGGAAATTAAGTATAATGAATTGAAATACATTTAATGTCTGATTAAGTTAGTAAAGTTTGATAGAATGTTGCTGTGTCGGTGATGTGGTATGACTTATAACTGTAGTCACAGAAAACCTCTTAAATGTTTGTGATTTTTGTTGTTGTGTTAAGACAGACAGGGTTTTATGTAACTGTGGATACATTGCTATCTAAATAGGTTGAACACTGATACATTTTCTGCACAGTACGTTGTACACAGTAATAGTGAGACTATAAATGGACGTGTTGTTTGTTTCTCTCTTAATTTTACATTTAATAGTTTTAATAATATCATCAGCCTCTATAGGAATATGTAGCTGTCCCCATGTCCATTTGTTCACCATATCCTACCCTATGGATCCCCGTACCACTGCCAAAAACTGTAAAAAAACCTCTTTTTTCTAATTATAATAATATACAACATTTGATATAGCGCCCTATCTTGCTAGCCTAAGCCACTCTAAAGCACTTTACAGTACATAGATATACAATCAATACAATTTTGAGGAATTTGCAGGAGCTGCCCTATCAGGTGCTAACTACTAGTCCTATGCCACCTGGCTAATATCTCCCTATGTGTGTATGCCTGCGTGTGTGCTGGAGATGTATTGTGCCACCTCACCTGAATGCTACAGCACAGATACCACAATATCCACCCCAGACCATTTTATACTCCACCTGGGTTGTTGGTGTTGTGTGGGCAGGAGAAAAACACTTTCTCAGATATTCCATGCGTACAACAACTTGGGGAATTGAACCCCGACCCCCTGCATTGAAGGCCGGAGTGTTAACCACTCAACCAATCCGCCCATAGCTAGCCTGACTATAGCATTAATAAATTATATCAAAAGGAAACCATATGTTGTGGGACTTTTATGAGAAATATTACAGATTAACTAAACGAAATAGAATGAACAATAGTGTTCTGAATGGAAAAAATTCAGCGGGGTTTGACTGATGTTCGATGAACACTGGATTTCAGATTGTTCTTAACTATCAGTCTAACCTATTGAGCTAACTGGTCAACAGAAGTGCCAAGGTCCAACAGTGCTACAGATATATCCCAAGGGAAGTTAAGGGGGGGTTACTGTATATACGAGTAACAACAGTGCTACAGTTATATCCCAAGGGAAGTTAAGGGGCGGTTACTGTATATACGAGTAACAGCAATACAAGGGAAGTTAGGGGAGGTTACTGTTTATACGAGTAACAACAATACAAGGGAAGCTAAGGGGAGGTTACTGTATATACAAGTAACAACAATACAAGGGAAGATAAGGGGAGGTTACTGTATATACCAGTAACAACAATACAAGGGAAGTTCAGGGGAGGTTACTGTATATACAAGTAACAACAATACAAGGGAAGTTGAGGGGCGGTTTCTGTATATACGAGTAACAAAAATACAAGGGAAGATAAGGGGAGGTTACTGTATATACTAGTAACAAAAATACAAGGGAAGATAAGGGGAGGTTACTGTATATACTAGTAACAAAAATACAAGGGAAGATAAGGGGAGGTTACTGTATATACTAGTAACAAAAATACAAGGGAAGATAAGGGGAGGTTACTGTATATACTAGTAACAAAAATACAAGGGAAGATAAGGGGAGGTTACTGTATATACCAGTAACAACAATACAAGGGAAGTTCAGGGGAGGTTACTGTATATACAAGTAACAACAATACAAGGGAAGTTCAGGGGAGGTTACTGTATATACAAGTAACAACAATACAAGGGAAGCTAAGGGGCGGTTACTGTATATACGAGTAACAGCAATACAAGGGAAGTTAGGGGAGGTTACTGTTTATACGAGTAATAACAATACAAGGGAAGCTAAGGGGCGGTTACTGTATATACGAGTAACAGCAATACAAGGGAAGGTAGGGGAGGTTACTGTTTATACGAGTAATAACAATACAAGGGAAGCTAAGGGGCGGTTACTGTATATACGAGTAACAAAAATTCAAGGGAAGTTAAGGGGAGGTTACTGAATATACGAGTAACAAAAATACAAGGGAAGTTAAGGGGAGGTTACTGTATATACAAGTAACAAAAATACTGTGGAACAGGCATCCTTAAACAAAGCAGTATATTTCAAGCTTTTCATCAGACAAAACTTAAATCAAGCATTTTCAGAGTTTATCCGGAAACTGTGATTCCTTTATCCAGATTTAAATAAGTTAGAGCCTATAGGATGCAAATCAAATAGAATGTGTCTGTCGACTGACATTGTGGTTCTGGCTATATATGTATTTCTGTCTGTGCTGGCTTCAGTACAGTATACAACTCAGTTACAGCTCTATGCAGCGTCAACAATATAAATTGGCTGCCAATATTGGCAGAAGCAATAGACATTTAGATCAATAAAAACACATAACAATGATTTGAGAGGAAATTGCAGCAAAAACTGCTTTAATAGCTAAAAGTCGGAATAGATTTACAGCCTGAGGCCTATATCCATTGTGACTCTTGTCATTCATTACCATGTGATGTCAGTCTGATACAGGTCAGACCACATAACAGTGCAGACTATAGAGTCAGACCAAATACCAATCTTCTACCGGCATGGAGTGTCAGGCCAATTCTGTCTCCCAAAGACAGCTTAGTTTAAACCAAGTGCATGTACCAGTTTCCTTGAGATAGATGCTAGACCAAAAAATAGTTTCACATGTAAAAAAACCCTTGACCCCCAGTTTCCTGGAGATAGTCGACGTTAGACCAAATAATAGCTTCACATGTAAGATACCCAACCATTTAGGTTTTAAATATCTCTGTAAAAGAAGTAATTGGTGGGTTAACTACTTGAACCTGTCTGTTAATGTTTTCCTGTCCTGTGCGGTGTATATATATAGACCTGTGGGGACCTATATATATAGACCTGTGGGGACCTCTATATATAGACCTGTGGGGACCTATATATATAGACCTGTGTGGTGTATATATATAGACCTGTGTGGTGTATATATACAGACCTGTGCGGTGTATATATATAGACCTGTGGGGACCTATATATATAGACCTGTGGGGACCTATATATATAGACCTGTCCCCATAGACCTGTGGGGACCTATATACCCGGTCAGATTGACCCGCTAACACCTATCTCACAACCTACAAAGAAACATGATTAAAGCATGTGATCAATAATTCAGGCCAATCCTTGGTCACTAAGTTTATATGCAAAATTATCAGCCAACTGATATCTGGAGCCAGAGGTAGCTTTACCTTTAAGACTCGCACCTAGACGTATAGGGGTCGCCATCAACATGCGGTTCACTTTCCTAGGTCACTTTTTGAAAATTGTAAATCTGGAATGTTATTGTAAGAATCCAAATTGGAATTTAGCCTAAACCTTCAAATGCAAGTTGTACAGTAACTATGATAAATTAACTTCCAATGCTCAAACAAATCCAGTTTAAAGTCTATAATATCCATAGTTGGGCCAGTTGGTGATAATTAGACTCCTGGCTTTAGGCTTTGTTGAGTGTAACTGTATATTTCCAAGGTGCTTGTTGACAATATGGACTACCAAATTCCTGCAATAATTGTTTCCTGTGAAGAGGTAAGCAATTAGTTTTTACATAATGATGGGGTGTTGTTTGTCATTATGTACAGTGAATTTTGTAAAATGGTGGCGTGTGATTAGTGTCAATGAGACATAATAAAGCCACGAAGAGTCAATCTAGAGGTGTAAGGACATTTTGTAGGTATACATAAACTCCGTATTTAAACTGTCAAGATAAGCAAGGCGTAGTATTGGTAGTATACAATGGATGTAACACACTTCACTTCCAGTGTTACAATGTGTCCTCTACATACAGCCTGGTGCACATTGTAGTTTTTTTATCAGTCAGTAACTTTAATTTCACTTAGTCTATACATAGAAGTTTTACATAGGTCTATATGCTTTAGTTTCACAAAGTTATTTGTATGTACATTAGAGTTTCACATAAACAAGGATAATTTGGTCCTTTTATAATGTGTCTGTAAACGTTGGTTCTGTGATATTGGAAATAGAATCGAAAAAAATACATATAAACAGATGACATGAAATCAATATTTTTTCATGAAATTGGAATGGTTAATAGCTGGTGGAGGTCCTGATTTTCAGACATATTTTGAAAATGATGTTGAACAAATAATAAAGATGAAAATCAATAAATGAGTGAGTCCCTTTTGAACTGATTCATTATAAATTTGTGTAGCCATTTTTCATTTGTTCACTTAGCTTCAAGTACAATTAAATCTTGACCTACTATTCCTTGTATCATTTGTCATCTTCAAGGAAGTCTCTAAACAATTTCACTATATCCCTCAATATACCGTCAAACCTCTTCATAATGCCAAGGTTTCTTTGGACAAAAGGACAATGCAACTCTTCTGTAGTCTTGTGAGACCTAAGTGATTGGTCAGTAGTTTGTTGACAATACCAATACTTATGTATCATTGTAAAGGTCAATGTCATTTACAATGTATAGTGTACATACAGACACTGCCCGACATAGTAAGGTCAAGGTCGTATACAATGTACAGAGTACATACAGACACTGCCCGACATAATAAGGTCAAGGTCGTATACAATGTACAGAATACATACAGACACACTTCCCCAGAGAGTAAGGTCAAGGTCATATACAATGTACAGAATACATACAGACACACTTACCCAGAGAGTAAGGTCAAGGTCATATACATTGTAAAGAGTAAATACAGATCCCGGGGGAAGTCTAGGGGTAATGTATACTACAGATCCTGGGGAAGTCTAGGGGTAATGTATACTACAGATCCTGGGGAAGTCTAGGGGTAATGTATACTACAGATCCTGGGGAAGTCTAGGGGTAATGTATACTACAGATCC
>NW_018408538.1:52730-53532 GCF_002113885.1 Mizuhopecten yessoensis
GGGGTTGTGATGGGGGTTGGCGGTTGTGTTGGGGGTTGTGTTGGGGGTTGGCGGTTGTGTTGGGGGTTGGGGGTTGTGTGCATTGTGCTATAATGTACTACACCTGACTTCTGTTGCATCCTGTACAAATATATAGCCAAAGTGATCAAAAATATACTCACAGATTATATAAAATAAAAACTTTGGACAGGCAGGAGATCTTGATAAAGATCTTACTTAAAAAAAAACATATATTTTTTTAGTACAAATTTCAATGTTTCTGTATTTGACCTGTATATGGATTCTGACTGCCAAGTAAATCAAGCAGGACCTGTACCTGCAGGTGAACTTTTGACCCCTGTGCTGTAATTGGTGATAAAGGGTTGAATTACCATACTAATGTAGACACTCTATAGTTAGACCGAGGCCTTTGGACTCCCATAACAGTACTGATTTCTCTATTGATAAAATATGATAAACATTGATTGCTTGTTTGAGTTTCAATGTGTAGTTAAATTGTGATGTTAGGGTCAAAAGGGCAGGAAGCTTGAAAAAGTGTTTTGTTAAATCCATTTATTGATGATGCTTGGTCTATTTGTGTAAGGGAAATGGTTTTGATATGATTTATTAACCCAATCAATGAAAACATGGCCACCTATTCTGTTTCTGTTTACAAACTTTTCATGCATGACAAGAGTGAATAGTTTATAAAACATAGCGTAACATAGGAGCCTGCTAGAGCCTACTAGAGCCTGCATTCATGGCTTTGATTCAGCATGCAGTAGGTATATAACAGACAAGATGGGAAGTTCCTCATCTCAGC
>NW_018408539.1:0-1839 GCF_002113885.1 Mizuhopecten yessoensis
ACTCATACTCTCTGTTTTAAACTAGAAACACTTGCTATGTACTCTCAGAATTTGTGCAGTTATGATTGATTTTCTACCTTTTGATAATATTCATGTGAGTTGTGTCCCTCCTACGATTTCCTCACATTCCTTTCTGTTATATATCGGACATAATTTGTTACTTCTATAAGTTCCCAGTTTTCTATTAAATAAAATATGTCATGTTTAGGCGATTTTTGAAAGTTGGTCCCCTGAAGAATCGGGGATGGTCTTTCGTGTCTACTACTTGCAACACAATTGGGATCTTAAATCTGTCCTTTCTTTTTTCACTGTTCTGCCTTCTGTGCTTTGTCGTGCCGCCTAAGAAGTATGGCGAACACTGAAGGATCACTCTGTCCATAATCACAAGTTGTCGTTGGCGGCGGCAGTCACATTTCCAGCGTTTTTTACGCCACCGTTTAACATTTTAATTTTGTAACTTTGTATGGGGCTTAATCATATTAGATTACAGATCAAGTTTGAACTACGTGCCAATATTTTTTTTTTGCTTGACTTACACCCGGACTTACACCCGGACCTTTTGTCGCTACCACTTGCAACACCAATTGGTTACTTCTGGATTTTTAAAACAGTTGGAGGAAATCATTGTCTACGTGCCACATGTAAATGATGACCTGGGGAAATATGTGTGATGCCTTTGGATTGTTTCCATATTGCTCTGTCATTTATGCTCCGCCTCGACATACACGTGCTTTTGTCAACACGCCGATGGAGTGTGTATGTAACGGTTATTCTGATTGGTTAAAAGTTGTTTTGGAGAAGAACGATAACTCGGTATAACCGCTAGGTGGCAGTGGAGGGAATTATGAAAACACGGCTATATCCGCCAAGGGTAAGTAGAGTGTATACGAAGCGAACACTTGGCTAGCGAATATGTATTATTTGAAAATTAGTATACACGTATAATGGATTACAGTTTGAGTTAGAATTCAGTGTCAATGTTCTATTATTTCTGGAGTTATAGCCCTTTGCACATGGGAAATTCCTATTAGTAACCGTATTTTATTTCGCGACCACTTGCCACATCAATACATAACTTGATGCTTGATTTTTTCTTTAATGATGGATTAAAGTTCGAATCAATCCTCATGTCAAATTCTATTTATTGCTGAAGGCAACACACAGGTATACACAATACGTACCATGCACTCATGATACCATTCACATATGACCTCAGATGTTGTGTGGACGTTAAGCCCTCTCAACCAACCAACAAGCAACTGAAAGCATAATGCTTTACATATGGCCATTATGGTGACCATGATATTTTAAAATGACACCCTTCAATTGTGTGGGTGCACGTGCCGGCAACACTTCCACTTCCTTCGAATTGTAGTTTTCCTCTATAGGTGTCTCCTTGACACCCATCCTCATGTGACCCTGACTGTTGCGAGGACATAAATCACCGAATAGAGTATATCCTTTGAAGTCCTTGTGCATGACTTGTTCTGTATGATGTTTTCAAACCAACGGTCTGAAACTTTACTTGGTTGAGAAGACTGAATGCCGTTTAACAGAGGGTCTCTCTCATAATACTTTGGCTCCGTAGGGGAGGAGTGGGGTCCCAAAGGGGGATTCTGCACATCTTTAGTAATCAGGTTTTCCGTCTGTCTTTCCTTCTTTCTGTATTTAGCTCACCTGCCAAGGACAAATGAGCTTTTGCCCTGGTGTGGCGTTCGTCGTCTGGTCATCGTCCCGCCCTCAGGCGTCAGGGCGTCAACTTTTCCCTTTAAACATCTTTTTCTCAATAACCTAGACTGATATTGGGCCTGTAACGTGCTGGGATGAAGGACTATAAAG
>NW_018408539.1:1875-4299 GCF_002113885.1 Mizuhopecten yessoensis
GAATGACCTTAATCTACATTCAAGGTCACATGGGTCAAATGTGCTATATTTGAATATAGTGGTAATGAGCTTAACATCAACATAAATGACCTAGATCAGCTTCAAAGTTGCATTAGAGGCAAGTGAGCGATACAGGACCATTGGGCTTCTTGTTTTATTTCTGCACAATATCTTCAGTACTATCGGTTGGATTGCTTTCAGACTTTATTCAGTGCTTTTTAAAAAAAAAGTGCTTGCTTTGAATAGCTTTCCAGGCCCGGCGGTCAAAGGTCAAGGTCACTGTTACCATGAATAGAAAAATAGTTTAGGCACAATACTACGAATTATGTTGCCATGATTACACTCAGGCTTTATCAAGTGCTACTTCGGGAAGAAAGTGCCTGCTTTGGTGCTTCGGTGGCCAAAGGTTAAGGTCATTGTTACTTTAGAAAGTATTTGCTTAGGATACAAATTGTATCTTTTGGGGCATCGATGTCACAGTTTAAGGTTAATGTTACTATAGATAGAAAAACATTCATGTACAATATTTGGAGCTCTTTTGGGCCGTATGCACTCAGACTTTATCCAGTGTAATACAATGTTTGCCTAAGCCTTTGCATAGCTTTTCAGCCTTTGATATCAATGTTCAAGGTCACTTACTATAAATATAACATCAGTTTGTGTACTGTATTTCGATTTCTCTTGGACTAATTACACTCTGACTTTATCCAGTGCTTCCTCAAAGAAAGTGCCTGCTTGGGATAACTGTCCAGGCCCGGGGTTTAGGTATCTATCACTGTTACTATATTAATTGAAAAATCAGTTTATAAAATGCACTACTTATATTTTGAGTTCTGTTGGGCTGATTACACTCAAGACTTTACCCAGTGCTTTTATAAAAGAAAACATTTGCTTTCACTAGTGTTTTCTACATGTATACCTAACCACAGTTTCTTTAAAATCTTCAATAAACATAATTATGGAGAATAGTCATGTCGGCATTTACTATATATATATATATATATATATAAATCTTATTACCGGTTAGCTTGTAATACTACTAATAATAAGAAACGGACCAAAATCAATATGTCCCTCAAACTTTGTTTGGGAAACATAATCATAAGAAACGGAGCAGAAACAATATGTCCCCAAACTTTGTTCATATGGCGGATCTTATGATCGTCTTTTGTCTAGAGTGAGGTAATTGGATTTGTATACCTGTTCTTATTAGGGTATTACCAGAAGTGGGCAAGATTTAGTTAGCGCATTTTATTATTAAAACACCTCTTGTTTTCATTCTGCCCATCAAAGCAGGGAATCAATGTGGTGATTATATAGTTGACTGGAACGAGGTGGTGACAGTGAGATATACTTCAGGGCGTCAGGTTAACCCAAAGATTTGAGGGACAAAGCTCTGACTCTTTCAAGATTCTCAAAAGTAGCTATGACAGTTCCATTTAAAAATCACAATGTATATCGTGAAAATTCTGTTTTCGATGGGCGTTTTCAAAGTTCATCTATGGTGTCGAGAATGGATGTCAAATGCCACTAAAGCTAGCCCACTGAGGAGGTCACAGATTTGATACTTTCTTATACTAAATTGTCAATACATACATGTACACCACTTCTGCTTTTAGTTTGAATAATTCAATTTTGGATCTAAACGGTAATTTATTTTATGTGTTATAGAGTTTGAAATTACTGCAGAAATCGTAAGATGTATTTTGTCTCATTCAGGAGATAACTGAAAATAAACAGCTGTCCAAGCCTATAACAACGAACATTTATTATCTTGACACAGAAATCTTGATTAAACACAGGTAGGCCTATTTATACCTATAAAAGGATGGACTGGTGTGTGCGTTCAAGCGTGTAAACATCATCCCGTTCACTTGAACGTTTTTAACTCATATGAACAGACATTTTTCATTTTGGAGCAGACTGAGCACGGAGAGCAGAAACGGCCAATGAGACTATGTAGCAAGTTCATTAACGATTATGGTCACTAGGCACATAATTTTGTATCAAATGTTGCGGAAATGTCGTGTAAATGTGAAACCATACGATGTTACCTGTTCGTTTACCTGTGGTAACATATCATACACGCTACGTACGAGATGAAATAACATTGTTATTTTTAGATGACCCCAAGTTTTGCTTTTCTATGTCTCGATCTCCGCGCTCCCTGCTAGGTCTACCTCAAAATGACAAATGTCTAACAAAATACAACGAGTACGGCATCATGTAACAATATGCATGTACTACAAACATTGTGATGTCAGTTATGTCGTCGGTGTCCGTTCCGGACGTCGATTGCTGTTCCATATTTGCGAGCCAATTTAATCACGGTACCAATGTCATCAACGGGGAAAAGGATTTACCAATTTTTGATGATTGGTTATCGTGTTTATCTCGAAAACCCCGAGTTAGATAGTGATCCTA
>NW_018408539.1:6814-22892 GCF_002113885.1 Mizuhopecten yessoensis
GCGTATGAACATAACGAGTTCTCCTTACCTGGCAATATGTAAGCAATCACCAAGTTATTATAAGTTAATATAAATATTAAAATGAAATGAAAACACATCACAGCATCAAAACAAAGAGACACAAAGAAAGAATACCGAAACGAAATCCGGACTCGTGGAGACATGAATACAAAAAGGAAAAGTGATAAGGTCAAACTAAAACGGAGATGAACCTTTACTTACTAATAAGATATCAGTTACAGATGCTCAAATATAATTGTCATATGCCAGAAGCATTTCATTAGACGTAAGTCTTACATCCATACATCAACCACTTTATGAGTGACATTAATATTAAATGCAAGTTTTGTTCCCAACACAAACAGTAACTGAAAACCTATATTGCGCGCTTTCGAAAACGTCTGTTTCCTTTGTCAAGCAAAGAGTTTAGATGACCGGTGTCTTGATTCTAAACTGCTGAAAACAATTCACTAAGCCACACTTTGCTGAGTCAGTAAAGTCAGCTGTCAGAGAGTGTCAACACATTTCACCAAATAACACCCTAATACTACAGACAGTCAGAGGGACGAGTAATATGTTTACCAATTCTGCCCTTAACTGACTTGACAAATGGTGACAGTAAAGCGGCGGTACTGTTTTTACTTTTTCTGCCAGAATCCCAATTTCCCACATTCTTAATTGTTATGGAACGTTTTGGTGTCGTTAAAATGACTGAGATTCTTCTGAGAGTTTAACTTAATGAAATAAATAAACCAACGTGAATATGTGAGTGTATAGACCGTAAGATGTTGATTTAGCAAACGAGCGAATCGTGTCAGTCACCATAACAAAGTCAGAGGGACGAGTAATATGTTTACCAATTCTGCCCTTAACTGACTTGACAAATGGTGACAGTAAAGCGGCGGTACTGTTTTTACTTTCTCTGCCAGAATCCCAATATCCCACATTCTTAATTGTTTTTGAACGTTTTGGTGTCGTTAAAATGACTGAGATTCTTCTGAGAGTTTAACTTAATGAAATAAAAAAAACAACGTGAATATGTGAGTGTATAGACCGTAAGATGTTGATTTAGCAAACGAGCGAATCGTGTCAGTCACCATAACAACCATATATGTTTACCTCTTCGTAAAGCAAAGCAGATCTGTCACGTGGTAATAATAAACTATCGAAGAAAACGACTTTAAGAGCTACAAGCTGGCAAGGGAGGTAACCTTTTACAATAAGACCTCTTTAAAGGGGAGAGTACTCAATTTGTTCCATTACTAAGTGTGTTTATATATTGCAGACACGTTTAAAAGAGTCATTCGAATATAATTCATACATGCTGATTTTACTCCTTTAAGATAATGCACTGAACTACATATATGGAGCATTTAAACTGAACAAATTACAAGAATATAAAGTTACAATAGATACATTTATTACACAACACATGACATAACATGATCATATGA
This sequence comes from Mizuhopecten yessoensis, assembly GCF_002113885.1. NCBI lineage: Eukaryota > Metazoa > Mollusca > Bivalvia > Pectinida > Pectinidae > Mizuhopecten > Mizuhopecten yessoensis. The sequence continues at coordinate 8,269 of NW_018408539.1, forward strand.
CAAATAATTAAAAACATATACAGTTGTGGGACCGCACAACGCACCAAAAATAGCGTGCGCACACCGTGCATACATCGGTCACACACCGTCCGCACATCGTCCACACATGGTGCGAACAACTGTGCGATTTAGCAATCGTTGGCCCCGTTGTGCGCTTCTCTCCCACAACTGGGCGATTTAGCAATCGTTCGCCCTGTTGTGCGCTTCTCTCCCACAGCTGTGCGATTTGGTATCATTTGTAGATCAAAATCACGGAATGACAAAAATACGAAGGCTTGTATGCGATAATGTACACTGTGTATATATCTGTAATTTCTCATCACAATAATCAAGATTGTACAATTTCACAATGCGTGTTACACAGTAGTACAGCCACCGTTAGACTGTCAAGAATTGGTTTGGCTCCAAGGTAACAGAACAGGTAAATAACAATTTTATGAGTGTCCGGAGTCTTACCTGAGCAGTGCCTGACACACAGAGCTGATATGCGATACCGTTTAACCGTAATGAATAGTATTTGTTATTTGCATTCGTTTGCATATAGCTCCCCTTCACCTGGATTTTCACACCCCGGCCTTACCCGACGAGTTACGTAAGGGCCCCAGGCGGGGAGAACACTACGGTCCAGGTACATGTACAACNAAAGGGGCAACTCAGTTACTACAAAATAAACTAAATATCCTTCTCCTGGATTTGTCGTCAGAAGAAGGATAGCATGTAGTGTCCAGTTAAATATCCTCATCTTAAAACTCTAGCGGACCGTCAACAATGCAGTGTTGGAACAGTACTTGGCTAGAGCTACTGATGAGTATGACAGAAGAGGATAATAACTGGACATCATGTATATTGTAATGAGCTATACCCCATCACGGTGTAGCTTGCTGAGCTACCAGGTCCGGATGAGGAATAGGTGTCAGTATGGTTATACAGATATATAGATAGATGATCATCCCTTATTACACTATTCCTCATCTCGGTGCAGCTTGATGAGCTACCAGGTCCGAATAAGGTATAGTAGTGTGACGATTGTAAACTTCTAGTACTTCTATTTCCAAAACAAATTACCTAAACCTCGTTCGTTGCAGCTTGATGAGCTACATGTAATATCCCGAATAAGGTTTAAGATGAAAGAAATGTTTGAGACAAATTACAGTTAATATCCCTAATCCTCTGCTTCTGTATCTAGAAGGATACACCAGCTACGAGGATTAGGATACTGATGAATTCAATCGATCTCTACATATAATAATTTTGGGGATGAAATGAGAAATTAGAATTTATTAACAATAATTTTGAATGAAAAGTCCACTGATCATGAGATAAACCTAACCTAGTAGCTGAGTTACCCAAATATAACAAGTAATATCAACTTGACAATTGAGAATACTATATCTTATAATACACATATGCCCTCATTCGACATAGCAAAGAGATAGCATTATTAATCCATTGACATGAGTACAAATTTAATACGCTGTATTACCACTGCTTTACATAAGACGGATGGTGGTAGGGGATGGTGGTGGACACGATTGATAAATCCCAAGCTAACTACATTGCCAGCTAAAACAATGAAGATGTTTAGCTTGAATCTGTTGACCAATCAAATTACTCGTTGACCTGGCCCCACTACCGCATATCATTAATGAAAACAAACTGGCCCTACTTATGTATTGTACACATGCGTTCCTATCTGAAAACATTATAATAGGCTACATTCGATTATAAAGTACACTACCAAATATGATAAATTCAGTACGGATGGTAGCAATACATACTGATAGATAGAATGATTTTTTTTCAGTTTAAACTAAGCTTATATACACAAGCTTCATTTTAAACTGAACAAATTACAAGAATATAAAGTTACAATATATACATTTATTACACAACACATGACATAACATGATTATATGACAAATAATTAAAAACATATACATTCATATAACAAACTGCATAACTATGTTTGGCGAAAGGGGCAACTCAGTTGCTACAAAATAAACTAAATATCCTTCTCCTGGATTTGTCGTCAGAAGAAGGATACCCTGTAGTGTCCAGTTAAATATCCCCATCTTAAAAATCTAGCGGACCGTTAACAATGCAGTGTTGGAACAGTACTTGGCTAGAGCTACTGATGAGTCTGACAGAAGAGGATAATAACTGGACATCATATATATTGTAATGAGCTATACCCCAGCACGGTGTAGCTTGCTGAGCTACCAGGTCCGAAGAAGGAATAGTAGTGTGACGATTGTAAACTTCTAGTTCTTCTATTTCTAAAACATATTACCTAAACCTCGTTCGTTGCAGCTTGATGAGCTACATGTAATATTCCGAATAAGGTTTAAGATGAAAGAATCTTTTGAGACAAATTACAGTTAATATCCCTAATCCTCTGCTTCTGTATCTAGAAGGATACACCAGCTACGAGAATTAGGATACTGATGAATTCAATCGATCTCTACATATAATAATTTTGTGGATGAAATGAGAAATTAGAATTTATTAACAACAATTTTGAATGAAAAGTCCAAAACTCAGTTGAATGATATACATTAGATGTATGCATGAGGGACAGTGTGCTAATACTATATTTTACATTCAACTTGCAAAATCAAGGATTTTACTCAAAGGGAAATATCAAACTGTACAGTTAATATACGAGCAATCATTAAGTATGCTATTTTACTGTTAAAAGTAAGGTTGTTTGCTGACTTTCATTACTCAAAAGCTTATGACGGTTTCCAAGTTCGATTGAACCTTAACGTGTTTTTTTTTAACGGGCGACAATCACTACACCTGCCCGTTTAAGAAGGTAACGTTAAATATACCGTAGTGACGTCAACATCAGTTATTCCTGGCAACATTTGTTTCTTCTAATTAAAACGAGAAAGACTATGAGACATCTGTGATAAACTATTGTTTGTGAGTTAAAGCTATAAATCGTGTGTTAAAGCTATATTAGCAACGTGTCAATGGGTACCGAAGTTCCGCAACTCGATAAATAAAAGCAAAATATGAGCAAAGGAACTATTTTTACGGAAACATTTAAAAAGAAAAAGAAAAAAAGAATTCCTGAAATGTAAACTTTTTTGCTTCATCGACGACATGCACCATGCTAATGTTGGTCAAATCCAAGTAATGTTACATCCTCAATGCCTAATGATCAATACTTTCCGACGGATGCTATCGTGGAAAGGAATGGAAACACATATTTAAACTGCAGACTGTTCCAGGTTTCTTATATTGGTCGGCAAAACACCCACATTTTCGATATCATCTTTGAGGTGGACAAACAAGAAATACTCTATAATTGTAAACAATTACTTTATATTAATTTGGTTTTCTGTTGATCAACCTCACGGATTTTCACTTAGTTTATTCTTGAATTGCAATATGTTCCCCCGTTGTCGGTTTGCTGAGTACATTCGGCATAGTATTTCACATGACATTAATTCCTTTAGTTGTTTTGTTACTTATGCTTTCGGTCTGACCTATTCCTTCCTGAATAGCAATAAAACTCATAATTGTTTGAGTGAGTGATAGGTGTGGATATTAATAACAATCGTGTTCGATATGACATGCAATAAAGACAGACAATATGACACATAACGCTATTTATAATGTACGGTTTACACATGTATGATACAATGGCAAAGGATTTGGTTATTAAGTCGCTATAGAAACCGAAAAAATGTTCTAGCAATGCTAAAATAAACATAAAAAACGATATTTAGAAAAGTGTAGAAAGTTACTGAGCTGAGTGTCAACATCTATAGGAAATGTCCTTGTCTCAAAAGCAATAAAACTGTCATAATTGTTAATAAATTAATTGTATTCCTTTTTTTAAAATATGTTAATCTTAACTGATCATAACTTCCAAATTATAAGATTCAAAAAGCATCTATTTTTGATTATCTTGCTGNTTTTTTTAAATATGTTAATCTTAACTGATCATAACTTCCAAATTATAAGATTCAAAAAGCATCTATTTTTGATTATCTTGCTGTACAAAAAGGCAGTTTTTCATCGTTTTATACCTAATTTATTACATCGTCCCCAAAGAGTTCTCACAATATGGCGATTTAACAATCGATCGCCCAAATGTGCGGTAAAACGCATATACAATTGTATTTGTGCGATATGGTCAGATCGGTTGTCGATGTTATAGGGAAAACATCCAGAAGGCTCGAGAGAAATAAGGTACATCGGTTACGTATCTATTATCCGAATTTAATAAGAGCGTAGCTCTTCAATGGTAACACATGCGTGCGTAAACAAAGTTGCTTCCCCTTGCTACACTTTGCCTTTAATATTTTTCGTCCGGAAGTAGACGTCCAGTGGGGAAACCGGAAGTGTATCCTTGAAGCAAAGAAATTATGTTTCAACCAAGTGAAAACAATCTTCATGTTTTATAACTTTTTTATCTAGATAAAAATTAATTTACATTCTGAGTGAAAAATTCTATAACATAAAATGTGAAACTAACAGCCTACAGGCATGCAACTTCGTTCAGAGATTATCATACTATGACGTCACAAACACGTCACACGCCATCGGTTTGCATCGGTTATTTCCGGAAGGATGAAAAATAACCGGAACATATTTGAACTGATGTCCGGTACATTTATCTCTTTGTTGATGCTTCGTGACTTTTTTATTTCAGTTTTTTCCACAGGCGCAAAAAGCAAAAATGCGGATATTTTCTGAGGATCCTTTTTGTCATCAACCAGGTTCTGTCAATATGTATACCCGGAGAACTTTTTGAGATTGTTGTTTTGCTTTTGAAAAAAATAGAGATGAAATTGATATTACAGCCAAAGTGAGACTGTGACGGTATCAAATGACACGTTTTAGCATAAGTTTATCTTAACCATGTCTGCACATTAATCTCCAGCACACACACAGGCATACACACATAGGATTTGTGTCAGAGATAATAGCCAGTTGGCATAGGACTAGTATTTAGCGCCTTATAAGGCAGGTCCTGCTAATCCCCCAATATCGATTATATATATCGTATATTTATGTACTGGGAAGCGCTTTCGTGTGGCTTATTCTAGCTAGATAGGGCGCTATATCAAATGTTATATATCATTATTGTATTATTATAGTTGTAAATTATTAAACTGTCACGGCCTGTTTGGCTTCGTTGTTGATGTATCTAATTTCATCCCCGCTACACCTAAGATCACGTTGGGATGTTTTGTTTATTTTTGTTTCTTTTTCTAATCGTCCCCGCAATTTGTAAGGTCTAATGAGGACGGATGCTGAGAGACATCACCAAAACCAGAGAACAGACAGAGATAACAGCAAATCAATATGCATTTCTTCAGTGTCCTCTTTAAAGAAGAATCATAAGAAAACCACCGTTCAACAGGTGCCCCATATTAGTCAGCTCTTAGGGCATGTATTAGTATACTGCAGGTATAATCTTTCCCCTAACCAGCAGGGAGATTTTCTGCCTATATTGAGAACAATGTGGGCACACTTTCAAGTGTCATGTTATGGAATCTAACACATTATTCTGGCGCCAGTACCATGACACACAACACGGCTTTATGTTCCAGTTAAATGCTATGACATTGGTAAGCTTGCAATCTGTGAATCTCTTGTCCTCTGTTTGGATAATCAATACCTTTGCCAACAACTGATCACCATATTTGACAAAGGTTTCCACCATTTTATAAGGTACAACCCAATGATATGATTAACAGCATATAATATAGAATTTTTCTTTCGTTAATCTTCACTTATCATAACTTCCCAATCGTAAAATTAAAAAATTAAAAACAAATTGAGTGTCTTGCTGTACACACTGGCACTTTTGTATCGCTGTATACTCAATTTTGTCAGTTCACTAGAACAATTGTGTGATCGTTCAACGCACCAAAATTACCGTGCGCACATACAGTACACATCATACCGAAATAGTGCTCACAGCTGTTAAATTTAACACTCGTTGGCCCGGTTGTTCAATAAAACGCACACATATGCACGATACGGTAAGATCGGTTAATCGGTGTTACGACATAAATAATACTTCGAAAGCTCAGGTGAAATAAGGCACATCGTACACACATTTAATAATTTTCTAATTCCTCAATGCATGTTACGCATTATTACGATGACAGTCAAACTACAATTAATGTGGCTGTAATGTAAGGAACATTACTACACGTGTAGTACACATGCGTAGTAAATGTCATGGAGTCGATCGCCTTTTACAGTTAATCGATGATTTCACAGTAATCAAAACACCAGAGGTTCTTACCTGTGTCTGTTACGCTTTGAGTGGAAATTTAACATCTCTTGCTTGAATAACTATACAAGACATGTACCCGTTACCTGGTGATTGACGCGTTTTCTGGTAACAGGTTATATAGACTACATTTTGTCTGCGGGCACAGTACGCNATATCAACCACGATACCTCTCGAACAAAGGTGCGAACATGTCATTCTATCAAGACGGATGTTTGTAAACAATCTAATCGTTTCGAACTTGTCTTTTAGGCGCTTGTCGGAAATAATACCGTTGAGAAGATATGCTTATTTCTCTAAACAAAAGGTCGGAACGAGCAAGAACTTTTCAAAGTCGAAAGTAGATTATTAGTGTCCGTAAGGAAAGAAAGGCTTCATTACAAATGCGATATGTAAATATGTACATGGAGGTATAATGCAAGTACATAACGATGATGTTGACTAAATCACTTGTACATTGTTATATACTAGAAAAGCAATCATGAAAATAATGAAACAAGAATTGGCAATAATGACTTGTTGACATACGGTCAAACCTGCTTGAGCGGTCACCTGAAATAAGCAGCCACCTCTCTTATGTGGTCAATCTGTGGTCCGCCCGATAGAAAACACTATATAATGAACCTGAAATAAGCAGCCACATGTATTGTTATAAAATACAAAAGATTTAGTGTGTTTCGCTCTAAAATGTTAACATACAGTTAAGACATCTATTCCTGCGATATTATACGGTTTATTTCGGTTTGAATCTGTTATGTTGACAGTAATTGACTCAATAACCTTTGTTTAGGTCCATTTAGTTTTGGTTGTCGGGTGATACATGTAACTACAGTGGAACTCGGGTAAATTGAATAATCCATAATTTTTATTTTCTAAGGTATCTCCCTAGGCGCCAGTCTAAAACATACGCAGATCAAAAAAGGCCGAAAATTGAAAAGTTATAAGCGTTTCCGGTTCTGCTGCCTCGAAGCACCAAATGTAGACACTTATTTGCAATATAAATAAATATTGCAGTTAAATTGTATTATGAGAAAGCGTATTTATTTTCATTATCTTTCACTGTCTTTTTCTTTAGCAGTAACATATCAGCGGAAGACTTAACTGTTGTTTAGTACTTCAGGTATACCATCGACCGTTAACAGTTGTGATATATCATCGCCGATATTGTTCAGTAATAACCCCTTTAAATGCAAAATGGCTGAAAGATAACACTTAGTGATACAACTGCTACTGTGTTAAATACAAACGACACAAAAAATCTCAATAAGTGTTAGCTCGCATATTCGAAAAGGAGCTTATGTAGTTGCCCCGGCTTTTGCGTTGGTTCAGGTTTAGATTAGCATAGTAAAATATTACAAATATTTAGATTAATAAAAAACACCTATGTTGGACTTAACCGTGCCTTTTTGCCCAAAATTTACAGATTAAGGTTTTGGTCAAAAGTGTAAATATTAACTAAAATTACACGAAATATGTGTAATACAATGCTGATACATGTAGCACCTGAGTGTTCCAACGTGTTCAATCTTGATGCAGTGGGGTCAAAACAGGATTGAAAATATTAAATATAACTTAATTTTAAGCTTGTTTAAGACTTAAACCTTTTCCAAAAAAAACTCCAGGTCAGGCATTATACGCGAATGTTGGAGTTCCACAATAAGACGTAAAATATTTATATACTGAAATACTGCCAACATAGATGAACCACAAAAAAGTAAAAGGATGTCGAATAATTTAAGGTTAATGTATTTAGCAGCAATGTGCTAAACTATATTTGCATGTTTTTTTGGAGCCAAAACAGCGTTGAGCAAGATATTTTTATCAATGTTAGGTCACCACACAAAATAGGTTATTACAAGGTTGAGGCATTGCTGCAAAGTGTAAGCAATGTGCTAAACCATTTTTTTTTTAAATATTTGATGGGCAAAAAGGGCTTATTTAAAATTCAGAAACAAAAACCAAAAGGTATAATTTTGCTTAATGTTGTCACGCAATTAATCGGGGTTTAAATGTAACAGACGCGTCAAGATCGCGCACGTTGTTATTTTTAAAAATATATCACAGTTTGAAAAGTCGAGTAGGCGGCTTGTTAGGTTAATCATGGCCCAGAATGTAATCGTTCAGATCTAAATAGAACTATCACCCATCACATTAGTATCAATGGCTGACATTATTATCTAACGCCGATTAAATGTGATAAGTCTCTAACCTAATATTTGTATTAAAAACGAGTAATAATAGCTAGAGAAAGTGTTTGTGGGTTCTACTTTGTTTCTATTTCTGACCGATTTAAAATGATTGAAATCAGAACTCAAAGCCACCTGAACTAAAAGGGTGAAATAGGGTAAACACCAACACAGAAATGTATATTTCATTAATCTAGCCCGGAATTGACGAACGTTTGGCATTTGGCTATTTCGTTTTTTTATCATCAGAATAGGTTCAGTTAACTAAAAAAGACTTATCAATTTTAGTTTTACATGGACTATTCATATCAGACGATATACTTTTTCGAGTAAAGATTACACATGAATGATCATTTTGTTCGATACATACAATGTAGATAATATCTATTTTTTTGCTATGTGCATATTGTATTGTCCGCAATCAGTTGAGTATTACATGATAAACAAGGTAGTTCACTTAGATATGACTTTAAGGGTTACATGAATATGTATATAACAATTGATCAATGTTGTTATTACCTTGTAAAAAATGTGTCCGTAGCAGAAACAGATAAATCCAAGGGGGACAACCAGACACAACAGTAGCATGGCTATACTAAAGGTAGCATCCGCTGGCTGGTCACTGTTCCAATTGACTGAACAAGAGATGTTCATACCTTCCAGTGCGTATTTGCTCCATCCAAACAACGGTGCAACGGCCCAAGTAAGTGCATATAGTATACAGCCGAGAATCATTCCCACAGCAACTCGGCGGCTGATGAACGGCTTCAAATGAGTTTTAACAATGACGATATAACGGTCAACAGATATGATAGTTAGAATACTGATGACAGACAAGCCTAGAAATGTCATGATAAATCCGTAATACACACAACCTTTATCGCCAAATACCCAGCTTTCTCCAAAACTCGATATGGCTATCATCGGTAGTCCGAATAACGACATCATGCAATCTAAAATGGACAATGCCAAAATGAAATAGTTTGTTGGTGTATTTAGCGAGGTCTGCCGCCAAAAAATGTAAACAATAAGTCCGTTAAGAAAGATTCCAGCAACCGATACAGTCGTCATCATTAAACCGATAACCATGTACGCAGTCGTTGGTAAACGTTCCTGGTGCAATTCATCCGTCTGGTACTCAGGGGTAGTGTTCGGAAATATCATTTTGATTAAGTAACGAGACAGTGGTATTTTTCGTTAACCTACGTAATCCGTTGCAGCTAACATTTAATTAATATGGATGGAAGTATATTCTCTGGCACTGCTGTCACTTGGTAGTGTCCGAAAACATTGTTTTGTTAAAGTGGTGAGTTTAAGTAAAGAGACAGCAATACATCTCGTTACTACACAAACCGTTTCAGCTAACATTATACTACTGTGGTTGGAAGTCTATTCGCTAGCACTGCTGTCACTAGGATTACTGACGTTTTCACAAGGCGAGCCATGCCATGCCATAAAGACTTCCAACATGCCAAAATTAGAAAAGACGATAACATTAGCAAGTAGATACGTCACGTTATAAGAAAGTGTCAGGTTCAGGTAGATATTTGCGAATGTAACAAAAGTCCGCAAATATATATCAATAATAATGTAAAAGTAAATATGTCCGTGTCTGCGTGAACATCATTTACACCTGTATCAATAACAATGGTCACATACGATAACACAACATATGGAACGCCAACCTCACAAATAACATCACGACGTCTCTAATCAACAGCATGTTGCAATAGGTGTACGCTGGGGAAAATACACCAACAGAATATTAGTTCATCGCACACTACACCTACAATATGGTGACGACCATACCTCCTTGTCTCTAGCTAAGCATTGGAAACGCCCCTGATTCGTACAGCATCGCCGCTGTGAAAAGTCTCATACACTATTAACACATCTGCCACTGAACGGGATGTATACTGTAAAGAAAAATATTTCTATGGGTTATTTTTCCAAATGTCTGGTTATTTGTGGAACATCTATAATGCCTTGAAACCAACACAGTAAAATAGGGTGTAACACAGTTACTCCTGAAATGTTACGTTTATCAGGATATTTCCATAGCCAATGTGACATACACGATGAACAGGGTCACTAACCTCAATCAATAAATGTATCACGATATGGTGCCTGACACTTCATATTTACAGAGATGCGGCGGAAAGGTTCATTATGCTCAGTGACCATATAACACGATTCTACAGATGCCAATGATAATGTGCTCAATGATCCATCTGTAATAATGAAATCGGATTAAACAGCAGCGATTCCTTAGTCATCAAAACGACCTTAGGCAGGTAAGACTTAATTATTTGCACGCTATTCGTACTCGACTGATAACTTTTCCATGTGTATCATCATAACTACATGTATCACATTCAGGTGACGAACCTTTTGGCAAAATGTGATTCGGTGTGTTAACATCTATTTATCATAAAGGAGGGACTATATTTTGCGTGAAAACGATCTTCCAAGCGATTATTAACGACTCTTTCTGCATCACTGACTTTAAAGCACTGTGATGGAGTGTAGACGTCCATGTAAACAACAATGGCAACACCTTCAATTAGCACATTGTATGATGGCAAATCTATATATATGTAGTGCTGAGAAATACTCATATTTTACTCGCTCAAAAAAAAAAGTTAAAAAATAAGAAAACCCATTTTTTCATTATTTGTACAAATATCAGTGAGTGCAAGTGTGTTTGTTAAAATAATACCATGTATGATACATATACTTTCTCTGATTTCAATAAGGTAATGCAGAGTTTTGAAAGACAAGGGAATGATAAAATAAAGAACTTTGAAAAAACCCAGAAAATAAACCAACAACAACAACAACAAACCAACAACACTCCTTCATGTACTACAAATAATGATAAAAAATAATGACACATACGCGAGTCACTGAAAATATATTCATACAGCTTATATTACGCAATGATGCTGTCAAACATCCTCATAAACCTCCAAAATTGTCAATGTTGGCATGATTAAGACGTGATGTTTCCCGTAGTTATCATTTCGGGAGGTACTAAGAATATCTTTTCATTTATTTTTTTATATTTATTCACCACAAAGACTTTGGGTGTTGTTCTGATTGTCTACATATTTATATAGCAATAAAACTATGACGTTTAGTGAGTAAGCACCTAGTTGAACAATGATTGAAATGTGTACTTTGTTATTATTAATGCGACGTCATAAAAAGTACTAGAATCATTGCTATTTGAGAATGAACACCTCTGAGAAGAGAAAAAATGGATTAAAATATTTTTTTCTTTTATGCATTTTTGGAAAAAGGGAATGGCAGAAAATGCTAACCTAATCACATGTCGGTTTTTTTTTGCTATGATTGGTCAATGATACCAATTTGACATAATATGAGATTTTAAGTGAATATTGCGGTTTTTACCATTTGCAGGTAAATATTCATACGCTTTCTTTCTTGTGTGTTATCAGATATGTATGAATGTTTGCAGAATTGACAACACATATTTTCTTCTATATTATGGAAGCTAACTGTCTTTAACTTATTCTTTTGACTCAAAAAAGCAATTTAATTACCTCTACCCCTTATCTTGTAATGACAAAATACTCCTATTTTCAACATTGTTTGCAGATTTAACGGGCGCCTCTAATTACCCAATACTACTCAATACCACCCAATACTACCCAATACCACCCAATTCTAATCAATACTACCCCATACGATCCAGTTATGAACCAAATACTTCTTTATTACTGTGAAATATCACCTTTGTAGACGTTATTTACTTCCATCTGTCATATTTTATCGGGACATATGCGATTTGGTGCCGAAAACATCACCGAATTGCCGTGACTATGACCCAATACTACACAATACCACCCCAATTCTAATCAATACTACCCCATACGATCCAGTTATGAACCAAATACTTCTTTATTACTGTGAAATATCACCTTTGTAGACGTTATTTACATCCATCTGCCATATTTTATCGGGAAATATGCGATTTGGTGCCGAAAACATCACCGGATTGCCGTGACTATGACCCAATACTACCCCATACCACGGAATTAGATTAGATATAAGCCCGTGCCCATACCACCCAATACTACCCCATACGACCCAGTTATGAACCGAATACTTCTTTATTACTGTGAAATGTCACAGTTATTTACTTCTATATGTCACATTCTATCTGGAAATATGCGATTTGATGCGGAAAACATCACCGAAATGGCGTGACTAGGGGTTAGACGATTTACAGGAACGGGCAGAAATCTATTAATTATTATATATGCCTATACATTAATAAATATATATATTAGATACATTTAAGTATCATTATCGGGTATCAGATATATTTGATAAAAGGATTGCAATTACATGATCGCCTTCGGGGCAGAATCGGACTAAATTATATATATATTTATATTTATATTATTATATCTTTTTTTGTCGGGTACAAGATACGTCATTTGATAAAAGGATTGCAACGAATTTAAAAAAAAACGTATTGTATTGATATGGATCGGGCAAGAACGGTCGACGATTTACAGGAACGGACAGAAACGGGGCAGGATCGGACTAAGTATATATATATCTCTATCTATAAATTGCCAGGCCGAGGGTTTAATTTATGTCTCTCGTTTTATTCTATAAAAAAAGGGTTGTTCAGAGAATTATATATTACATATATAATAAATATGTATATGGGTTATTTTCTCATTTATATATATGACATTGTTATTGCGATGTCATAACACATAACTTACTGTACTATTTGGAAACTTAAAGTTAATCTCAATAAAACGATAGTTGTTATCTTTGAAAAAAGTAATTGCACAAAATGTTCGTTTTACTCTTTTTGGTGTGAAGAGTTGCAAACACATGACAGATACTCGTTTCTAGGACTGCTGTTTCATTATAATGGCAGTTTCTGTAGAGCAAGAAAAAAACTTGTTGAACAGGCTCAAAACGCAATGTATGCATTATATAAAAAAAATAATAAGAAATATTATTTTACCAATTGACCTACAATTAAAATTGTTTGATGTATTAATATCCACAATCCGTTTGTACTCCTCAGAAATTTTGGGGTTTGAAAATACCAATATGATTGAGAAATTACATGTACAGTTTGGTAAAAGAATTTTAAACATACGTAGCTCCACAGCAAATATAATGGTATATGGTGAAACGGGTAGGTACTCGCTGAATATTGAAATTAAATCTAGAATGATAATGTTTTGGTATAAACTAGTTACATGTGAAAATAAATTGTCTAGTATAATGTACAAGCTTATGCTGAATTTACATAAAAATGATTTCGCTTATTTTAAATGGATTTCATATATCAAGAATCTATTAAATTGCACGGGACTAAGTCTATGTTTAAAATTAGATATTGTACACGGAATTAGATAAAGTCCGTGGTTATGCATTCATATAACTTGATGTTTTTAAAATCTTAAATTTGTTTAAATAAATTCGACGAGAATTTAGTAAGAGTAGATTTACTTTTCACGACCATGTATCTTTAGTATATATTGGAACAAATCTATATTTATACATATTATATCGATAGTTGTTATAACTAAAAAAAACCACCGTAGAATGTTCATGTACGTCAATACGTTTATAACGTTCATTGCATTATAAAATTATTATCTACCATGTACCTATAGAGATCACATTTACTTAAGTTGGCCAACGAGTTGAATAAAATATATGTGTATACAGTATCTCTGGGAGTCGAATCAAGTTTTCATGTCGATTAGTATTTTGCTTTCGGATGATCAAAGACGTATATATTACGTAATGTAATATATACGTCTCTGGATTGATGTATAAGAAGCGTAACGTAATTCCTTTTATTAATCTATTTAATTTTTACATAACTTAATGACAACCTACTCGTCTACCCTTCATAAGATTGGTCAGGGAACTATATCTGGAAAAAAATATCTAGCTTGTCCAAAACAGACTATCTGTAAGTTAATTAAGTAATTGAAAGGACTTCGAATCATATACAATCCATATACTTTTTGAATTTCATAGTATTTGAGTATCTAATTTAACTGAAGGTTCTTCTCCAGCATTGTTATATAATTGATACTGTTATGTCTAACAAAATTGAATAACTAACATTTTTGAAAAGTAATTTCAATTTTTCTAAATATTTCCTG
>NW_018408539.1:22907-25737 GCF_002113885.1 Mizuhopecten yessoensis
ATCTAATATATATATTCATTAATGTATAGGCCTATATAATAATTAATAGATTTCTGCCCGTTCCTGTAAATCGTCGAACCCCTAGTCACGGCATTTCGGTGATGTTTTCTGCACCAAATCGCATATTTCCAGATAGAATGTGACATATAGAAGTAAATAACTGTGACATTTCACAGTAATAAAGAAGTATTCGGTTCATAACTGGGTCGTATGGGGTAGTATTGGGTGGTATGGGCACGGACTTAGATCTAATCTAATTCCGTGGTATGGGGTAGTATTGGGTCATAGTCATGGCAATTCGGTGATGTTTTCGGCACCAAATCGCATATTTCCCGATAAAATATGGCAGATGGATGTAAATAACGTCTACAAAGGTGATATTTCACAGTAATTAAGAAGTATTTGGTTCATAATGGGGTCGTATGGGGTAGTATTGGGTAGTATTGGGTGAAATTGGGTAGTATTGGGTCATAGTCACGGCAATTCGGTGATGTTTTCGGCACCAAATCGCATATTTTCCGATAAAATATGACAGATGGAAGTAATTAACGTCTACAAAGGTGATATTTCACATTAATAAAGAAGTATTTGGTTCATAACTGGGTAGTATGGGGTAGTATTGGGTGGTATTGGGTGGTATTGGGTAGTATTGAGTAGTATTGGGTAATTAGACGCACCGGATTTAACGCTTGATATACAAAAATTCTGCTTTTAAACTTATAAATATTTAACGGATCAAAATATCAGAGGTATCCCTGTCTAAAACAGCCATAAAAGATGGGGTGTCTGTGTGTATTTTTTTGTCCCTTGATGGGTTTTTCTCACCATTTCAAGGTCTATAATCAAAAGTGTTTGATTTACAATAAATATATTACAAAAATACCAAAAAGGAAAAAAACATTATATTGAACATTATAAAGTTTTACAACAAAAATGAACTACATGTAGCTACAATTAAAATGGCGACACAATGACGATTTAAGCGAACAAAGTATCAAAAAGGTGAAATATTGGCCTTTTTTGAAATGCAAGAAATACACATTTTCAAAATGGCCGAATTGGTCATTAATTTTAAAACTGGACTATTACGCGATCGATTTTACAAAACATCGATACAAATAAAACATAGACAAAAGCAAACTAAAGAACAGCTTAACAATATGTGGTTCAAGGCGAGAAACCCGGTCGAGGCTCGCTGGATTTGTACACTCGGAACACTGTTGTTGATTACAGTTGTATGGCTACTTCATATTTCTTATTCTTTCATAAAAGCCCCTGAAGGTATACATTTCCTTTTAGAAATGTTAAAGCTATAATCTTTCCAATAAAAGTTTCCAATACGCTGCTTTATTGTCTTGTAGTGGTACATGGATCCTCAAATACACCATTTATGGAAAATCACCAACACTGCCGAACATATGGAACACATCAGATATGGACAACACAACACTTTTGAACTGAAACACATCAACTATTGACAATCATGAACTTTCCGAGATTGTTATACACACGAAACGTAGACAGCAGGACCATTACCGAACAAGTTAAACCCACATATGTACATGTATGCTCCTTCAACTCAAAGATAACCCAACAGCAAATTAAAGTTGAAAATGGCCACCGAAGGTGACATTTAATGACAAATTATTACATGACATACATTTTATCACAAGTTAATTTGCATAATCTAGATTACAAAATGTACATCAAAACACACTGTTTTGCTAATTATCTAATGATGACCTTTAGCCATAGTGGGGTTGTAAAAATCCGCCAAAAATGAAGAAATGAAATTTTTTAGAAGGGTGGAAAGAGGGTGGGTTTAAATTTGATCCCGTAAACTGCTGTATAAGATCCTGCTTATCTATTTATAAGGTAAATAAAGTTCTCTCGTGGAGGCTGAACGCAAACTTTTTTCTGCTTAAGCTGGATGTGACGCTACAAAGTGCGCATGCGTGTCAAGATTGTTCCCTAATATGGCTTGACCAATCAAATTAGAGGAAAAGTTTCTCATCCGATTATATAAAATAATTTGAATTTGAAATGCCTACTTTTTAATATAAAATCATACAAATATAATTTAAAAATTAATTCCCTAATGATTTGGGAGTATAAACATGAACTGAGATCAATAGGTTTCTTTGAGTTTTTTAAGGCACAAATTAAGCTAATAAATTAGCTACCTTTTACCTAACGTACCAAAAAGGTAAGAAGTAACAAACACTAAGCATAAAAACATTTTCCTAAAAAGAACGCAAACTAATACAAACCACAACGAACAACCACGGACACTACCAAACGGGTCAGACACAACAAAACAGGACAACCACGGACATTACCAAACAGCTCAGATACAACACAAAATAGACAGCCACTGACTATAACGAACAGGTCAGACACAACAAAACAGGACAACCACGAACAATACCAAACAGGTCAGATACAACAAAACAGGACAACCACGAACACTACCGAACAGGTCAGATACAACATAAACGGACAACGACGAACACTACCAAACAGGTCAGACAGAGCAAAAAAAGACAACCACGAACACTACCAAGCAGGTCAGACAGAACAAAACAGGACAACCACAGACACTACCAAACAGGTCAGACACATTAAAACAGGATAACCACGAATACTACCAAACAGGTCAAACACAACAAAAAAGGACAAACAAGAACACTACTAAACAGTTCAGATACAACAAAAAATAGACAACCACTGACTGTACCGAACAGTAGAGACACAACATATAAGTACAACCACGTACACTACCAAGCAGGTCAGATACAACACAAAATAGACAACCACTGACTATAACGAA
>NW_018408539.1:28083-43003 GCF_002113885.1 Mizuhopecten yessoensis
GAAACAGGACAACCACGAACACTACCAAACAGGTCAGATAAAACACAAAATAGACAACCACTGACTATAACGAACAGGTCAGACACAACATAATAGGACAACAATGAACACTACCAAACAGGTCAGACACAACAAAACAGGACAACCACGAACACTACCAAACAGGTCAGATAAAACACAAAATAGACAGCCACTGACTATAACGAACAGGTCAGACTCAACATAATAGGACAACAATGAACACTACCAAACAGGTCAGACACAACAAAACAGGACAACCACGAACACTACCAAACAGATCAGACTCAACAAAAAATAGACAACCACTGACTGTAACGAACAGTAGGGACACAACATAAAAGGACAACCACGAACACTACCGAACAGGTCAGACAACCACTGACTTTAACGAACAGGTCAGACACAACATAAAAGGACGACCATGAACACTATCAAACAGGTCAGATACAACAAAAAAAAGACAACCACTGACTTTAACGAACAGGTCAGACACAACATAAAAGGACAACCACGAACACTACCGAACAGGTCAGATACAACAACAAATAGACATCCACTGACTATAACGAACAGGTCAGACACATCATCAAAGTAGAACCACGTACACTACCGAATAGGTCAGATACAACAAAAAATATACAACCAATGACTATAACGAACAGGTAAGACACAACAAAACAGGACAACCATAAACGCTACCAAACAGGTCAGATACAACAAAACAGGACAACCACGAACACTACCAAACAGATCAGACTCAACAAAAAATAGACAACCACTGACTGTAACGAACAGTAGGGACACAACATAAAAGGACAACCACGTACACTACCGAACAGGACAGATACAACACAAAAGGACAACCACGAACACTACAAAACAGGTCAGCTACAACACAAAATAGACAACCACTGACTGTAACAAAAAAGGTCAGACACAAAATAAAAGGACAACCACGAACACTACCAAACAGGTCAGATATAACAAAAAAGGACAAACAAGAACACT
Organism: Mizuhopecten yessoensis; assembly: GCF_002113885.1. Taxonomy (NCBI): domain Eukaryota; kingdom Metazoa; phylum Mollusca; class Bivalvia; order Pectinida; family Pectinidae; genus Mizuhopecten; species Mizuhopecten yessoensis. The sequence goes on from NW_018408539.1 coordinate 29,113, forward strand.
ACCAAACAGGTCAGATACAATAAAAAAAGTAAACCACTGACAATTACGAACAGTAGAGACACAGCATAAAAGGACAACCACGAACACTACCAAACAGGTCAGACACAACAAAAAAAGACAACCACGAACACTACCAAACAGGTCAGATGCAACAAAAAAAAAGACAACCACGAACACTACCGAACAGGTCAGATACAACACAAAATAGACAACCACTGACTATTACGAACAGTAGATACACAACATAAAAGGACAACCACGAACACTACCAAACAGGTCAGACACAACAAAAAAGGACAACCACTAACACTGTACCAAACAGGTCAGATGCAACAAAAAATAGACAACCACGAACACTACCAAACAGGTCAGATACAACATAAAAGGACGACCACGAACACTACCAAACTGGTCAGACACAACAAAAAAAGGACAACCACGAACACTATCAAACAGGTCAGACAGAACAAAACAGGACAATCGCGAACAATACCAAACAGGTGAGATACAACAAAACAGGACAACCACGGACACTACCAAACAGGTCTGATAAAACAAAACAGGACAACCACGAACACTACCGAACAGGTCAGACACAACAAAACAGGACAACCACGAACACTATCGAACAGGTCAGACAGAACAAAACTGGACAACCACGAACACTACCAAACAGGTCAGACAGAACAAAACAGGACAACCACGAACACTACCAAACAGGTCTGACACAACAAAACCGGACAACCACGAACACTACCGAACAGGTCAGACAGAACAAAACAGGACAACCACGGAAACTACCAAACAGGTCAGACACAACAAAACAGGACAGATCCAACATTAATAGACAACCAATGACTATAACGAACAGTAGAGACACAACATAAAAGTACAACCGCGTACACTATCAAACAGGTCAGATAAAACACAAAAGGACAACCACGAGCACTACCAAACAGGTTAGATACAACACAAAATAGACAACCACTGACTATAACAAACAGGTCAGACACATCATAAAAGTACAACCACGTACACTACCGAATAGGTCAGACACAACAAAAAAAAAGACAACCACTGACTGTAACGAACAGTAGAGACAAAACATAAAAGGACAACCACGAACACTACCAAACAGGTCAGACACAGCAAAAAAGGACAACCACGAACACTACCGAACAGGTCAGATACAACACAAAATAGACAACCACTGACTATAACGAACAGGTCAGACATATCATAAAAGTACAACCACGTACACTACCGAATAGGTCAGATACAAAAAAAAAAAAAAACACTGATAATAACGAACAAGTCAGACACAATAAAAAAGCACAACCACGAACACTATCAAACAGGTCAGACAGAACATAACAGGACAACCACGGACACTACCAAACCGGTTAGATACAACACAAAATAGACAACCATGAACACTACCAAACAGGTCAGATAGAACAAAAAAAGGACAACCGCGAACACTACCAAACAGGTAAGATACAACAGTCCAGGATAACCACGAACACTACCAAACAGGTCAGACACAACAAAACCAGACATCCACGGACACTATCAAACAGGTCAGATACAACAATAATAGACAACCACTGACTATAACGAACAGGTCAGACAAAACATAAGAGGACAACCATGAACACTACCGAACAGGTCAGACACAACATAATATTTGACGTCATCGACCATGGCATACTTTTATACGTCTGGAATACTCTTATGGAGTGACTGATACCGCACTATGCCGGATACAGTCTTACCTGAGTGAACGACGACAGTGTGTTGACATCGGATTTTTCACCTCACATGACAAAGTACTTGATTTCGGGGTTCCTCAAGGGTCGGTGTTAGGACCACGAAAATATTGTATGTACTCCAAACCGATTGGAGAGATTTGTCGTCGCCATAGCCTTCGCTATCATTGCTATGCCGATGTCACACAAATTTACATGGTCATCAAACCACAGGACAGTTGGAATACCGTCTCAGAATGTCTGGAAGCTTGTCTGACAGATATCAGTATCTGGATGAACGCCAACATGCTTAAGCTTAATCAGGAAAAGACGGAACTAATCGTTTTTTCCTCAAAGTGTCAGCAAACAATGGCTATCCAGCTCAAGGTCGGTGCCAGAACTATTGAGACTGTTCCAGCTGTTAAAAACCTAGGGGTATACTTTGATAGTTCACTGAACATGGAGAAACAAGTGAACGCTATTGCCAAATCCTGTTACTACCAGATCAGGAACATTGGCTGTATTCGGCAGTTTTTATCAGCAGATGCATGCAAGGTTTTGGTGCATTCACTTGTTACCTCTCGGTTGGATTATGGTAACGCCCTGCTCTGTGGTATATCTGACAAACTAACTAGTCGTCTGTAGAGGGTCCAGAACACTGCAGCACGGCTAGTTACTCGTACTCGAAAGAGAGAGCACATCACACCTGTGCTCTATTCGATGCACTTGTTACCTGTACAAAATTCTGGTGTACACATACAAGGCATTGAATGGAACAGCTCCTCAGTACATACAGGAGCTTGTTACCCTGTATCAGCCGTCACGATCACTGCGGTCGGAGTCAGAATCTTTGTTGTTTGTCCCAAAATCTCGTACTGTGACCTACGGAAACAGATGCTTTGGAAGGGTTTCGGCTACGTTGTGGAATAGCTTACCATCTGCAATTAGAATGTCCAATACCTTGGCAAAGTTCAAGAGGGACATCAAAACTCACCTCTTCACGTCTGCATTTTAGAATCTTCGCAAAGACGTTATGTAAATACCACCCTTTTATTTGTTCATTTATGTGCACCTTGCTTCCTTAAATGTATAAAAGCCTTTGTTATTTTTTTCGTTTTCACAATGATAACCATTACTATTATCCATATGTTGTAAAGCGCTTTAGAGTAATTTTACAAATTATATAGTGCGCTATATAAATGTTGTATATTATTATTATTATAAGAGGACAACCCACGGACACTACAAAACAGGTCAGATACAACAAAAATTAGACAACCACTGACTATAACGAACAGGTCAGACAAAACATAAGAGGACAACCATGAACACTACCGAACAGGTGAGACACAACAAAACGGGACAACCACGATCACTACCAAACAGGTCAGATACACCAGTAATAGACAACCACTGACTATAACAAACAGGTCAGACAAAATATAAGAGGACAACCATGAGCACTACCAAACACTGTCTTTCAAGTATGTACTTAGACATGATTAACCTTACGTACAGTCACCTGGACGTTATCTACTGATAAGAATCAAGGTTACACATCAAGGTCATCTCATTAACTACAGTTTGCAATGGCGTACATAATGAAATTGCTTTGCGTTCTGCTTCTGTGCGGTAAGTATGACTTGTTCGTGTGGTCAGGGTTGAGACGGGAAGAACACATAGATTTTTAAATGTATCAGGTGATAATTTAACCACGTTATTGCCTAGTGTTGTCATGGTCAAGTGAATGTATAACGTAGGCGTGTTGACTTATCAAATCGGAAAGAATGTAAGCGTTGTACTAAGATCAAGTGAATGTCGTTCCGATTGGTTAATAATTCATATTTCGTATTAATAAAGGACAAAACTAGTAAATGTACACACAGAAAGGAGGAACACATATTGTATTACATAAATACTGTTAATGAAAGCTGAACACATTCTATGTTTGTGTCCATATTGGCCTGTAAGAAGAGACCATAACTGTTATTATCCACTTAAAAGAGCAACTAATATTGAAAAGCCATGCAGAATTTGGGATTTGCCATTGTGCCCTCTATATAGATACACAGAAAATACCACACATATTGTCTATTATAATCTTCTTATTGCATCGCAATATTGGAGATTTTTATATTTTCGCTCCTTTTCTAGCCTTTTCAAATGGGACGATTTTGACCTTCCTGTCATGAACTTTTCCTTTTTGATAATACCATTACCGTGTCCCCTACAACTGTATTTAAATTATTCTATTCGGATATGCTCCGAATATCACTTCCGTTATAGTCAGCAGGCTAGATAGAGATTCCAACCCTCTGACTTCAGATGTTACATTATCACTCTAACCAATTAAGTCACATGCCTTTAACAACGGAAGTCTCCTGGCCAAAATGTTTTTACAGCTATATCCGAAGGATATTATTAAAGTGGGAATTACTGTAATAGTGCTCTTTAACGCAGTAAAATGAACCCCGACCAGGGAACAGAATAGTGTTTCTACATATAATTTAGATTATCCCTTACAAAACTACCGAAAACGAATATAAAAATAGAAGATTGTCTTCGTGTTAGGTGTAAAATGCGTTCTTGTGTCATTTTATAAATAGCACAGTGAAATATTATGTCACATCCGCTCCTCAAGAGGCTTTGTTCTATTTTGAAACTTGTTATATAAACGCGAACATATATCAAGCACCATATTTCGGCATATATATCGCATCAGTAATAACCATACAGTTATCGTAAAATGAAATTCCTCAAACATTTAAAGCTGCCAATGCGTTAAAGCATGTAGAGGTATAACATATCCACTGTCTAAATCTGTAAACATACTTTATGCAATAAAAAGGTTCAGATGGACAACATCTCAAGCTACGTTTAGCAATTGAAAATATGGACATGTACTAATCCTAATAATTGCGGTGACCATGTAGTCCAAGTACGTTTCATAAATGGTCATGACGCTACACATCGAAAACGAGTAGCAATACATGCGTGACCACACACTAAACAAATATTACGAAAGTCACATTTGTCTCTCCCAATGACTTGTCCGACACGAAGGTGTCTATTCCTTCACGAAACCATAGAAATATTTGTATGTAATATACATGTACAATGTACCATACTATATATCTTGTAAGACCGAAATGATATAACAGTTTGGAAATAAGAATCAGTCTTCTCTTTGACACTTTCCTGGTTACTGCCGTAACACGGAGGCAAACTCTCATTGTCCGCCATGTTCCTCACCCGTTATATCTGAAATGTTGTTATCATTGTCTCACATCTGACATACCCTGGCAGGAAAAATATTTTATCAGTCCTTCCTGCATTCTCAACTTATCTGATAAGCAATATCATGTCTACTCTTTGATTCTTTAGCCCCTCAACATTTAACAATATAGGACGGTGACTTGCTTTCCACGGCGAACACATTTTTCAATGTTCGAATTTAACAGACAAACATGAGGGCAACGACGTGATAAACATAGGATAATAATCATAATGATAAAAACGTTATCGTGTTTTAATTGTTCTTTAACGAATGTTGAAATACAAAATATACAATATTGTTGCTTTCCACGGATTATGTTAGAACATTGCAGTCAGAGGAGAGGCACTGTTATGTGGCTATTCTCCAAGTGCAACAGTATGGAAATGTCTGCTGGTTTTGTTTTTGTGTGTTAATGATTTTTTTTATGTGGTTGGGTGGATATCGTTGTATGTGTCTCCTTGTGTAAGTGCAAATCTGATGCCAACTTAACCGTGTTACCTCACTGAAGTGCATTGCAGAAAGGAACCTACCAGCGTATTCGTCCTGGTAATATTTCCCTTATCATAAGTAATAATAATGATTGAAATGTTTCAGGATGCACACGTGCTTGTTTGGGCGGATGGAAAAAAGACGGGGATTATTGTTTCATGTTTAGTCATAACCAGGTCACGTGGAGTGAGGCTGAGGTAATACTCACCCCTATTTATGATAGGAGATATGTTTGATAACTATCGTAAACCACGTTTGATATATATATTTATCATATGATTACTAATAATAACACCGTTTTTGTATGTGTAATAAGTCTAAATTTTCCATAAGTTGATATCAGCCCGGGGGATATCACACCCCCTAAAAACGTGATATCACACCCCCCTCCCAGATTTCCGGATTTTGCCGCTTCCGCTTAATGCTGTCTACTTTTAATGTAAACAAACGAATTGTTGGCATGGAATAACTGCGGTTTCATAAGGGAAAAAAATATATGTTTTACAAAGCCCCAAATTTTAAAAACCATATCATTTTGTAGGAATTTGGGTATTTCTAAATATTGACTTTTTACGTATAATTGTTACTGTTTTGTTTATATACATCATTGTTTTTGTTACCATTTTTATGCATATAAATAAAATAAAGAAATATTTGTTTGTGTAAGTTTTTTTTTTTAAGGTAAAAAAAACATATGATAAAAAGTTTATGATATGACCATTTTGATATCACACCCCCAATCAGCACTCAAGTCCTAGTATCAGCCCTCGGGCCTTCGGCCCTCTGGCTGATATCAGGACTCTTGGGCTGATATGGGGTATGCTATCAAAATGGTCATATGATAATCGCTAAATATTACATGTAATGCATGCCAACACGGGCAAACACACAGGGTGATATTTTAGCCAGAGAGTATTAGACTAATAGTTAGTGCATGATAAGATAGCTTATGCGAATTCCTAATAAAATGTATTGATTAATGTATATGCTAATTGTATTGATTGTATAAATTGTATATCTATGTACTGTAAAGCGCTTTAGCGTAGCTTATTATAGCTAGACAGGGCGCTATATCAAATTTTGTATATGATTTTTATTATACAAATACTTAATATCTATATAAAAGATACAATTAATCAAATTATAGACATGACATGTTACTTAAAATTGGCATCCGGTGGAATTTTCATGTTTTTTTTTCTCTTTTTGCCAAAACTTTATTGCGACTTGCCGAATTCAGGCTTTAGCAGCATCTTAGATATCCAGTGTAGTATCTGCTTCAATGTATGCAGTGAAGCACAATGTCAGTTTAATTGGATTGCATTTAGAAGCACATTGTCAAATTTACAGTATATAGCCACCACCTGTCCAAGATAACGACGCAGTTTGTCCTGGTTTTCGATATGAGGACATAGCCTTACGTTCGTTTAACCTAGACTTATCACTCGTGTGTCGACGATAAAATAGAAGATGGTAACACGTCCGAAACATCTGGTCCCCGTTGCTTAGAGGTTGTTTGAGTTAAGCAGTGATAGGGGGTTTATCTATTTGAATTTAGAACATCTTACACCCTTTCACTGCTGTAGATATTTGTTTTCACAGATCAGATAAATGTTTTTTGAAGATGTATTTTTGCTTTGAACTTTTTTTTTTGTTATTGGCAAGTTATAATTGTTTTGCTTACTGCTATTTGAAGTAAACTGATTCACCTTTGGAAATTCATGATAAACTATTCAAACCTTTAAAAGTGAGAAGTTCAAATGGCTGAATGTGTTAACCAACGTTTGAGCAACCGGGCCTGGTCTAATTATCATTGTTCTCTTTCGACAGTCTCCATATAAACTATTTGTTTGTTCATTATTTGCCATAGTTATTTAAAATTTGAGTCGGATCGCAGGTCTAGTGATTTTTTGTTATTCCTATATTTTTTAGAGTATTTGCCAGCTTTTCGACAGTAAATTAGCAGAGCCACAAACAGCTGAAATGGATACATTTATTGGTAGCCAGGCTGTTAAGAACCGTACGTATTTTGGTAAAATTTTGATATATTAATTCGAGACTTTGACAAATATTTAAACAATGTAGTCTAAATATAATGAGCTTTTGTTGATAAAACCAACTTGCCCCTCACAATCTTTAAAGTATAATAATTATTCAATAATAATCATAATTTGTGGTTTTCGTTGTTGACATTGTGATGCTATACAGTGCATTCTTAAATACTTGTAAAATTATTGAGTGTATTGTGTATAAATAAAATAAGATGTGCTTTAAATTATTCAGAACGAAAGTACTGGTTGGGCGGAAGTGACATCATGCAGGAAGGCTATTGGAAATGGATGTCTACATTGGAACCCATGGTGTATACCCACTGGCATGCTCCAGATCCTAACAACGGTAACCAAGGAGAGGATTGTCTGCTTAATAACTGGTACGGTGCAGGGAGGTGGGCGGACGGGGAATGTGAATGGAAAGAATTCTACATCTGTCAAAGAATGTAAGTTATATCTTTTTAAAACAAAATACGATAGTACATAAACTATAATTTCTTGATATGTGATACTGATTAAATAGTTTATTGTAAGTTTGCTTTATGCGTTTTGTATATTTCAGAGATGATTCGGTATCTACTGGAGTGATTGGATAAAAGGAGAAAACTCAAAACTTATAAAATTGCCGTAACTCGAAAGAATACATTCCGAATAGCTGTTTATTTCTGTCTTTACTTTCTGTTTTATCGTTTGTATGACGTTGTGTTAGACAGACTGCGGACGTTTTCGGATGTTTATTATCAGGCAATAAAGAATAAGTAAAACGAAACGCTTTTTGTGAATTTTGTATTCCCGTTCGTTTATACTTTTTTAGCCAGAAGTGACGTAACATGTACTGATTTTAACCATCTAAGATATATAAACCGAATAATGATATGTTTAAATACATATGTATTGTCTTAACATAAGTTATAAGAAGGTGTTTTTTTTCCTATTATTTTATAAAACATATCTGATTTAGTTGGATTTCAAACCGAACCAAATATTTAAAATGAAGGCTTGTTTCCATCAGTACTAATCGAAAATAAGAGTGACTAAAGCACTAACCGACATAATCTCATCTAACGAAACTTCAAGATAACAGCCAAAAAGCTTTAATATTATCACATCATACACACCGATGTATTGCCAGCTGGGGCATTGTTAAGGGGAATTCTACACATTTCCATATTACACTTTCCTCCTTTGGATTTTCTGGAAAACCAGATACTCAACGTTTGTGTGATAAAAAAATAACACCTTCCAACTATGGAAGTGAGACAGAAAAATCTTCACCCTCGGAGTAATGTTCTTAACTGTCTGGCTCTGTGCAAAACCTATGGCTAGACATTAAATCATACTACCCCGAGGTTGGCCATTTGTTCTATCATTCCTAGCAGTTGGGGAATATGTACTGTGTTAGTTACCTACATCAAAAAAGACAGTCGACGCATGTCAATATTCTGAAAACGTCACTTTCTCGTCGTCATCAATCTTGCCACATAGCTCAAGCACATTTGATGATGGTGCGGTTCGGAAAGTACTAGATTAAATCATCAATCCACCTTCCCGGGTCGTATATGGCTGAGTCCATTATGGTCTACAGTGGTGAAAGGGTTAAAATCAAGTTGTGGTGAAAACTGAAAGATTTTACTTAGGCGTTCATTGAAATATATCGATAAGTAAATAAACAAATGAAGCAATGTATATTTTTCACATTATAATAAGACAGTTAAACTCTTCTCAACAAAATAAACATCGTTTTGTTTTGTCTTGGCGATCAGGGGTAGATCACATTCAGTAAATTCTTTAAATAGACGATGTTTTCACATCTACTTTATTTTGCAAACGCAATGCACGCCTCTTAAGATTGAACATGTTTAATGTGAAGGTAAAAGTTGCATGATATGTTGTTTCCATTATTTGGTACAGTAGCAGGTTGCAATCGGCGATATTAGTTTCGAGTAAATTTTACGGATCGAATAGAATTTAGGTAAAATATTGTTGATCGTAACCATCCGGAAGAATGTTTCACAACATATACACTTTTTTTTATTGTGTACCTGAATATGAGAAACGTTTTCGCAAGAAGAACGTCACCGTGATAGTTTTTTTTTTAAAGTAACGAAATTAGGTGAAAATCTTTAGAGCGCAACTTGAATTCATTTACCAAGTTGAAAAATTTAGAGGTTTCCCAGAATATATAGAGGTGTTAGTATCGTCAATACCTGTTACAGAAAACAACTTTTTCTATGTTACACGAGCAATGGTAATGTAAAAATAACTTGATAAAATCGTTTTTTTTTCTAAAGTGTGGAAGTTTTTTATTCTTATAATGCCCAGGTCTTTGCATCAGTTTTGTAATATGAAAAGGCAAAGCCTTAAAAGAGCGAAGCTTTTGTTAATCTCTGATATTTACTGATTCAGAATGAGATAAAACTGCTTTCAGAATGAGGCAAGATATAATTTATTTAAAGTCGGCTAGTCGAGGGATAACAATAAAACATAAACTCTTATGAGATTAAGACCGACATAACAATAGGGGAGATCGTGGCAAATTCGGCCCATTTTTATTAAAGTCCGTTCTGGGAAGTATGGCAGCACGTCCGTTTTTGAACATTATTTAATTTTCCATGTCGGATGATCGAATGGCCGAACAAGGCCCGCAATGTGATAAGTTCGGACAGACATTCGGGTATGTTCGGCCCCATTGAAATCAGCTTAATTATGACGTTATAAATCATGCAATGTCAGATTTTACCGCCAATTTTACGACTTTTTATGTGTTACAATGGCCGAACTTGCCACGGTATCATTTGCCGAAACTGTCCATGCCCAAATTGATATTTCAATAAATTCTTATCGTACAGCAATATGATAGTGAGTGCTTGGCTTTGCTTTTATGTATATCATTTGAAGCAAAAGTAAACAAATAGCAATTCCGTTTACAGAAAGTTCGCATAACTAGAAGTGAGATCATGATTTTCTTTCAACCCTCTCAAAAGTAATTTCCTCCTGTTTAGTAATTTTACATTAGAGTTTTCCTCGCCATATTTTCATGTGAATGCCCAGGCAACTAAACTGCTAAGATTTTTTGGATCTTTAAAGATGTAAATATTAGCTCAAAAACAAAAATATCAAGGGTGGCCGAACTTGCCCCGGTCTCCCGTTTGTAGATTTTTTGTATCGTTCGTTGATGATTGGTAAAAATGTAGTCACAATATATTTTTTGCATCAATGACGCCATTTTCAAAGCTAAAGTAGATATTTGTTCTTGTGCGTAACGTATATGATGGGTCGGTTGGCGCAGTGGATAGCGCGCTCGTCTTCACCAAGACGACCGGATTCAATTAAGCATTGAACTGTTTGTGTATGGTATTTATGATCTATTTGAATGACACAGCTTTGCAAGCAAACAACATAATGCGCGCTAGCCATACCATACAAAAACAGTTCAATACTTATATTGCCTCTGCCTCTTATGTTCTTTTTTAACTTTTAATTTATATTTCAAATTAAAAATGCCCGCCTTATCGACAGTCCACACAATTTCGTTCAATAGTTTGAACAGCGTATTGTCGCGTGCTGATTGGCAAACAAAGTAGTACTTTGAAATTTTAACAAACACTTCAATTTTATTCCATAATTCAGTATCAATATAATTGCGTATGATATGTCTATAGGGTGATTTAAGTTTATCAATAGAACTCTGAGCTGAAAGTAATATTTGAAATTGTTTCGATTTTTCCCCGGAACAAATTTCGCGCATGGACAAATACAGTGAACACCGTAAACCCATCCTTGCCCTCCACGAGTTATTTTTGGAAGTTAATTCGAACTTTTCTCTTTGCTCATTTTTTGAAGAATCCATTCGTTAATGCATTTGTTGATTGTATGGGAACCTGACAACAGTCGGTAGATTATATAACATCCTCGTTATTTGACATGTCGTCAGAAACTGAGGAATGGTGGATGCAAGACGCGTGAAAGATAGCGTTTGAAGTGAGTGATCTTACGACGGAGCACAGGTGCGTTACAAATGTCTGAAATGTTTATGTGTGCTGTGACTCATATCATTAGGTCTGTAACATATGTGTCAGTAGGTCTATATAATATGTGTATTTCAGACATTTGTAACGAACCCTGTCGATATCAGTGCAGTGTAACAGACGATATTTCTGATAAATTGCATGAGCGTTAAAATTATTTCCATTGCCGGCATTGGTGATATTAACCGATGTGCATTTTGTACGATATTGCAGACAATGGTCTTGTTTTCGTTGTAATAAAAGTGTTTCTTAATTTTATTTTGCACATAAATTTACAATGGCATTGTCAAATCTCACAATGCTCAGTGATATTTCAGCAGCCTTCATGTTTATTTATATTGGATATTGTTGTTCCGGTCAGTGTTGTATTAATACGCTAAGAATTGTGTCTCGTGATGCATGGTAATTAAAGTCCAATTAACGACACAGCTTCCAAAGAGGCTATATAGTGACAATGCCATGCAAATGTAAATATTCCCGGTTACCTGCCCGACCACGCGGGTTTTCTCCGGATACTCCGGCTTCCTCCCAAATTAAGAATTAAATCCTCTGCGTGCTTCCGTCAGGTCACTAATAGAATGATTGAAATACGGTGGGAAAAAACATGTAATTGCTATAGAAAAAAGTGCATATTACATATTTGACGATAAGTCTATAAAATAAAATGTATAGAGATGTTAGTAAAAAAAAAATGGAATGAAAAAAAAGAAAACATTGAAATACTTTAATGTAACTGAGATTGTCGTTATATCGATATTTAGAACTCCTGTTCCATCCTGAAACACCGGATTGAATTTCAAATTTTGTAACTGTCACTGAGGTTTAAAAGGTAATGATGTGAAATTGAATAAAACAGTTTCTGTCTGTAACTAGTTATACATCGGCATGCGTTGTGAAAAAGTAATACGTTGCTGAAAAAGGGCGTTGAACTCGGATTCGTTGTCTGGACAATTATGGTTGATTTCGAAATCAATTAATTATCCATTGTTTCTTTTATGAGTGGTGATGCATACATACACTATGTAAAGACTATAACCAGACTTTCAAACATTTTAATTATTTCGTTCATATTCTCAACAAATGGAAATCAAAAGCTGATGAAATTTTAGACGATGAAACATAATTGTACACGTTTACCTATTGGTTTAATGCGGCTCTTTTTGAAAAAAAATCTCCCGGTAGAAATATTAACAGATCCTGGTTGATGACACAAAGGATCTTCAGAAAAACATCCGCGTTTTTCCTTTTTGTGCCTGTGGCACAAACTGAAATTAAAAAGGCATGAAGCACAGACAAAGAGATAAATGCAACGGCCATCAGTTCTAAGATTTTCCGGTTATTTTTCATCCTTTCGGAAATAACCAATGAAGCCGATGGAGTGTGACGTGCTTGTGACGTCACAGTATGATAATCTCTGAACGACGTTTCATGCCTGCTTGTATCAAAACCTCTGTGACAGTTTTTTTTTTCACTCAGAATGTATATTTGTTTGTATCTAAATAAACAAGTAATAAAACATGGGTATTGTTTTCACTATATGAAGATGTTCACGTATGGGATGAAACACAGTTGTCTTTGCTTCCGGTTTCCCCACTGGACGTCTACTTCCGGACGAAAAAAAATTAAAGGCAGTGTGTAGAAAGGGGAAGCAACTCTGTTTACGCACGCATGTGTAACCATGTGTAACCATTTAAGAGCTTCGCTCGGGCGCCCTCGGCTTCCTACAGCTACGCTCTTATTAGGTTACACGTGGAATACAGTTGTTAAAAGAATGATTATCTAAATCATATTTTTCATTCATTCTTTTATTCGAGCTTTCTCCTTTTGCTGGTGGCTAGTAAAGCCCTATTTAAACAATCACACCAATGATCACTAATAATATAAAACATCTTAAACAGCTAAGTAACGATGCTGTTATATAGGAATGACACACCCTTTAAAAAATATAAAATCTCGAAAGTTATTGAGGAAAAAAATGAAAAATCAATAAATAACAAATGCAAGCTTCCGATACCCTGACCGATCCTAGTTTTTACCTCCACCCCTAACAGATTGTATCTCAATCAAACGCACTCAAGCCAGTGTGGAGATAACTAGTTCAACGGATGTAAACAAATGATGGACGAACAAACAAGGCAACTACTAATATACCACCTCTACTTAATTGGTAGGAATTTAAAACAAAATTCAAAACCCATTTACTTTTCAAAAGACCTGAAATATGTAGGGTTACTTTTGTTATGACTTGAATTACTATCCCCCCTCCCATTTTTTCCCGCTATTTCTTGAATACTCCCC
>NW_018408539.1:46241-90167 GCF_002113885.1 Mizuhopecten yessoensis
CCCCCAAAAAAAAGGACCTTCCCCGTTTATTCAAGCAGGTTATCTGAAAGATACATACTGTTGTTTGGCCTTAGTTACTGTGTACTGCCCATCCGATTATCCAACAACTATGACACCGTGTTCTGTCGCTCTTCAAAATGTACTTATACAAATGGAAATAAGTTTTAAAGACAGACGAAGCAGTGTCTTCAGTGGAATTTGACATTATTATTTATAAATAATTATAACCTTGTCGCAGGAAATCACAGTTCTTTGCTTCATATTTCATAATAATCATATTTCAAGAGAACCTTGTTTACTGCATTGTTTAGCTACAACAAGACCGGTAAACCCTTACTGCATCGAAATGGAAAACAAAAACACGATAATAACAATTAATCAGGCTGCCGTGTCATTGTTATGTGTATCGTCTTCTTCAGTCACTCGGAACCCAGGTGTAGTATTGCTTGTACTTGCTCACTTTTCTAGAGCGGCTCCGAGTAAGGTAAAGACGACCGGGAAATTGAATGTAAAAGGGAAACATATTGTTTTATTTCCTTGTCATGTGATCAATATAATTTAATCAAACACACTGTTTAATAGATCATATAAAATTATAATCATATTCAAAGTCCTCTTCAATTATTCAATACAGCAACTTTCTTCGACAAAAGCAGCTTACATGTATACTCGGTAAGAATTCTCCGCAAAATCGTGACATTGTTACTTCCTCATAGTAGAAATATATTCATAAAGCATGTAGCAATCGCCTACTCATCAAAATCATAGAAGACTAAAGGATTATTAAAGCGAACACGATGGAGCAACAGACTTTACTACATTTTGTATTAACGCGTTTCATAAGGAGACTGGATAATTATTAAAGCGAAGACGTCGCAACAGCAGACCAGACTAATAAGGAATATAAGGGTCCAATATATATACATTGTACCGACGACTATTTATAACAGGCCGGCGACCACTTACATTACTACTCTAGACATTGTAAATGTAAGAAAGCATACATTTTTATAGAAAAATTAAGTTTAAAAACTGAATAATGGACCTTATATGTATGCGGAAGGAACAAATAGTATGCGGCGTGGCCAACATATGTCAAGTTAATCAAGCCGCTTCACTGGAATAATAATGTCTATCAAGTATTTTAAAATAAAAATTGGTGAACCTAGTACAAAATAAGACAAAGACATGCATTCGTTACCATAGTTACCCTGTTCCATTATTCGCATTGGCAAGAATTACACGGAATTGTACCATGTAACCATGTTGATATTTTTATAAGTATAGTAAGTGTGCTGACAATTTTGATTAAAAATACAAAATGGTTCTGTTACCACACAGACAATGTTATTGTATAATATTTGTTACCTGTGAATGACTGCGGGTACATATCATTTGTACGTTCCCCTCTGTATTGGTACATACAAACTGTAAGCTTAAGACTGGGCGAATATCGATTTTTTTTGAGGTGAAACACGACTATGTTATAACCAACGAACGGTAATAACATGATCCTATGACTATCGTTCAGTAAAGTGGAATAATAAAAAATATCCGTATGACAATGAGCCGGTGACATTTGAATTGCTCGTACAAAAACAATTCTTTAATATTAAAAAAGGATCGTATGACAATCAATCAGCTTTATTCATATACTCGCATGACAATCTGCCAGCCGTATTATTAAAAATAAACTTGCAACGATCGTAAAACAGTGTTCATGTAGCAGTACTGTAGTCGATCAACGATAAATATTAGAAATGAGACTAATACGTTTGGTATGAATCATAAAGGCTGAGTTTGTTTTGAATTAAAACAGCAATTGCATATTATACTGAATGTTAAACATTAAGCTTGCAAAATTATTGTCCAAGCATTCAAACACGTCCGTTTTCTATGTCAAGCAAATTGTTAAAGGGTGGTTAGAGTTGAGACACCGGTCATTTACACTCTTTCCTATTTATTAAGCTTGCATACTACATGGTGATTGTTATTTTTAATTACGCTTGGTGTTTGTCATACGAGTATTCTTGATTCCTCGTGTTGTTTGTCTAATTATATTTTTAATAATACGGCTGGCAGATTGTCACACACGTATCGTTATACAGCAAATCGTGTGTCATACCATCAGCTTGATATCGAAGATCTGTTGATAAAGTTCTCGAAATCAGCTTTCGATGTCAGTTTGTGTTCACAACAAGCAGAGCCTTTAAAATAGTTTTTCATTTCAGTAATAATAAACATAACTTTAGTATGCATAAACAATACCTACACTCATCTGTGTAGCCCAAAAACAAAAGATTCAAATATCCCGACCATCCTACCATCACGTAACCCATATCTAGACGACAGTGCCACGGAGTGATCACCCATCCTCTTCCTTTTTTGTCGCTTCATTTATGGGCAAAGTCCAGGAGGGAGTCGCGGAGGCGTGTAAGCAATTATGTTGACCCTTCCTACCTCTGATCTTGATGGTGTGTAGGCTATGGACTTTGAGGGCGCAGGTGTGGCAGAGGTCGATGATGTTGTTTATCTCTCACATGTTTGCTCGGATATAGACGCTGGACTTTCCAAGTCGTCTGATGAGGTCCTGGAGAGGGGTTGCCCTCTGAGGAGGATTTCCAGAATGAGGGTGACCCTGAGGCTGCTGTGTTTAAGGCTCAGCATGTGTTGTCCGGTATGCGGGGCCTGAGGGCCGACGTTTCGCGGATTATTGGGGAGAAGGTGTGCCCAACACTTTCTGCGTCATCTTTCCCTGAGTCCAACACCCTTTTGGGTTCCTTGATTGATCTGTGGGTGTCCGCTCAAGAGATTGGGAAGCCTGGCTTCCTCTGAACCAGTCATATGCATTCCCGCCCTTTAATCTGATGGGCAGTGTGCTGCAGAAGTCTTGGTAGCATCATTGTTCCCTCCTCCCCATAACGCCCCTGTGACCAAGGCGGCCGTGGTTCCCGGAGCTTTTGTCGCTTCTGTTGGAAGAGCGTCTGGCTCTCCCTCTGAGAGCGAACCTCCTTCGCCAGCCTCGGTCTAGTACGATGCACTCTAATCCGGAGATCCTCCACCTTCACACGTTGACGCTATATCAGGAGGCCTTGCGCAGGTGGACTTTTCTAGTGACGTATCAGATCGCATCGCTCGATCGAATAGGTCTTCCTCATCTGACGTCTACCAGTCACGATGGACGAGTTACTGTGATTGATGTGTCGGCAGGAAGGTTGGCCAATGAAGACTACTGTCCAAGTGATTGCGGATTCCTTCTTTGACTGTTTAGGGACCGCAATGCTGCCCCTAGCACTATCGCTGGTTATCGTACGGCGATTGCCAGTGTACTCTCTTTTCATGGTAGGCCGGAGGTAGGTTCGACCTCCCCTCTTTCTGCCTTGATAAGGGGGTTAGAGTTTGACAGGCCTAGGGTCCGGCAGTTGGCTCTGCAGTGGAATTTGCCACATTTGCTCGTATCGCTGATGCGGGCACCTTATGAGCGTTTAGCGACTGCCTCCTTGAAGTGTATTACCTGGTCTCGGAGCGAAGGAGGAGTGAGACCCATGCCTTGTCCTCTCACTCCTCTTGCCTCTGGTGGTCAAGGAATTACTCTGCCGTTACCCTTCTCACTGATCCAGCCTTAATGGCTAGGAATCAGGTTCCTGGCTTCTCGCCCGATACTATTAAGATTCCGTCGTTGACTGCCTTTGTCTGAGGAGCGAGATATGTTGCTCTGTCCCTGTAGGGCGCTTCGGTTTTACCTCGATTTAACCAAGGGGGGTGGGGCGGGGTCATTGATCTCGTCTGTTTTTGCCCATTAAGCGGGGTCAGCAGGATATCTCCTCTCGGTCAGTGTCCCGATGGATCTGTTAGGTCATCAAGTACGATTACGGACACTCAGATGATTAGGTTCGGGCGTTGTATAAGGTGAGAGCTCATGAGGTCAGGGCTGCATCATGAGCGCTTCTGAATGGGTCCTCTTTTCAGGAATTCATGTCCGCTGCTTTCTGGCGCGGACATACTACCTTCACGGATTGTTACCTCCGGTCCTTGACTTCGCATTCCGATGGATTGTATTCCCCTCGACCGGTGGTGGTTGCACAGTCTGTGGCTGTGCCTCCACAGTAACTCAGTGATTTTTAAATAGTATGCTATCAGTCACCTCGGTGGTACACATGCTCGTTGCACGGGTAGGTATTCCATTTCTTAATTACTTTCGGGGCGTTTTTGGGGGGTTCCTTGAACCTTTGTCTACCTTTAGCATGTCTCGAGTTTTCTCCGTCAGCCTGGTATGCCTGGATTTGAAGCCTCCACTACGGCAAGACGAATCGCATACTAATGTTATGGTAATTATTACTGAAATGAAATTGAGGTTTTTGAAGTAAAACCAATTTTCATGATGTAATACTTAACATAACTGTATGGAGTCCCAGCCTGTATTCCTCCCATTGCCTCCTCATACCGGCTGCCTTTATGCTCCATACAAGGGGTTTTGAGGAGGGGAGATCACTCCGTGACTCTGTCGTCGAGATATGGGTTACCTGCCGTTAGGGAGGTCGGGATATTTGAATATTTTATTTTGGGGCTACACAGATGGGTGTAGGTATTGTTTATGCAAACCAAAGTTATGATAAGTATTACTGAAATGAAAATTGGTTTTACTTCAAAAAGCTCAAATTACAAATGTCCACACGAAAATCAACCATTGGTTTGTTAGGAGGCTCCATTCTGTTTTCGGTTTATGCAGCACAAATGACAGACTATATATATTACATAATAATTAATAACTAATCACTTAGTTAAAGTTAAGAGAAGGATAATTTAGTTCGAGGAGAGTCCGAGAGAGAGGTCCGAGCAAGCCAGTGATTGGGCAGCCCCCATCGACAAAGCTTGTTCGGAAAAGGGGGAAAAAAGAGAAGGGGTAAATCATTATGTAAAGTCTGTTGAAGTAACTAATTACTCTGCATCTTCAATTTTATAGGTGTGCCTGGAAAGAGATGTTTTGAAAGAGTTAAAAGTAGGTGCATTAACGATGTCCGATGGTAATTTGTTCCAGTCTAGTATGGTACGAGGAAAAAATGATTGTTGTCGAGTAAGTGTTTTCAAGTATTGCTGTTGGTATTGGACCTGATGGGAATTTCTAGGAATTCTTCTGGCTCGGTGAATCCTGTCAGTCGAGGATATGGCCACCGTGCCCTGATGTATTTTATAGAACATCTTTAGGCGTGCATCTTTCCTACGTTCTTACAGGCTGCGCCAGCCAAGAGTACCAATCATATCTGTTACACTAGAGGTATTCCAAAAGCGATTTGACACATAACGGACTCCTCTCCTCTGGACCATTTCTATTTTGTTGATATTATTTTTTGTGTACGGATCCCAAACAGAGAAGGTATATTCTAACGAGGGTCTTACCAAGGATTTGTAAGCCTGTTCTTGAAATGTTGTTGAGCTAATTTTTAGGTTTCTTCTGAGAAATCCTAGAGTAGAATTTGCCTTGTTGCAAATCTGGTCTACATGAGAGTCCCATTTCAAATCTGATCTGTAACGTGGGACAAGCGAGGTTGATCTCCAATTAGGCCAAAGAAAACTCAATAACGTATAAATTCAACAAAACACTAAATTTACATATACAACACAAAATAAAGCAGAATACATACACATTATAATCACAAAGTCTCTGCACAGGTCATCCAATTGCATCCAGGAATACGTTGAGTATGGGATCACAGCGCTGTAGACTGGGTACAGACCCTGCACTGACGGTCTGTCCGTTTGACCACAAATATCACAAATGATATCCACAAGGAAAGAAACTACAGACAAAATATCACTTGTCTGTCTGCATAGCCGCTGGTTGGCTGACTTCAAGGTACAAGAGATCTGACAACATCATGACGTACGATACCCTTGGAAAATGTTAGTACTCTCTCTTGTTCCACACACAGATACAGTTCTCGGAAAAATGTGCCTTTCTCTTCAACATGTATCCAATGCTCCTTTAAGTCCTGTCCGACAGCATCTGGTCCAGTATCATGACCCAGTCGGTCCTGTCCATCTTGCCTCACATGTCTTCAGTCCGCATTGTTGCCACTACTGGTCCAGCATCATGACCCAGTCAGTCCTGTCCATCTGGCCTCATATGTCTTCAGCCCGCATTGTTGCTGTAGAAACATAATCACGTTTAATTCACACAATTACACACACACACATAATTATAAGCTTTATAATGTTAAATGTTCACATTTCCAACATTATTCCTAAAATGAATCGTTAACACTACGAACATGACTATAAATGTAATATCGACACGTTTTAACCCGTAAAAGTGCTGATCCACGTGTTTATCAAGTTATATGAAAATTAACCGTTCACTCCCTATGGGCCTCCATAAAATGAAATTCATTTAGCACTGAAGTTTTATAACGTTATATCAAATGTGCAAATAACCTAAATACCTTCCAAATATCTAATACACATGTTTATATTTGGAAGTACGATTGAACTAATGTACATAAAACCAAAGTACACAATTACAAATCACTGGACGATATGCATGATTGGACCGCTCGCTGGAATAAAGCATGAACGACATTCAAAGGTTAAATAGCCCAGGTTAACATAAAATAACCAACTATTAACATAACATATATTACAAGCAGCTCCCAATTAAATACTTACCACAGTCTGTATGGTTTCTGTGCCCGTATTATCAACATAAACATCTATTCCGTCGACACGGCCTGATCGAGCACTGTCATGGCTCTCGCTCGTGCGTACTCACTTACACTACGAAACCTCCGTAGCGCCATACAGGTAGTAACGACACGACACAAATAATACAGACACACACGAAACGTACAACAAGAATACACGCGATCGTGACATACACCTAGGTATTTCACAGAAGTAACATGTTTTAATATTTGACCATGAAGAGAATAATTAAAAATAGCAGGTGATTTTTTATTAGAAATTGTAAGCATAACACTTATCTGGGTGGAAAGCCAATAACCATTTTTTCTCCCAAAGGGCTGGTTTGTCCAGGTCAGCCTAGGGTCCTTGCATCTTTCTCTGACGTAATTGTCAGATATACGATGGTATCATCCGCAAACAGTCTTCAAGCCTAGCCCTATAGGTATATCATTGATATAAAATAGGAACAGACAAGGCCCCAGCACAGATCCCTGGGGGACGACGGATAAACTGGTACATTCTAAGATTTGACGCTTTCAACAAATACTGATTGGGTTCTGTTATTTAAGAAGTTTGAGATCCAGGAAGTAGTTTTATCATCTATGCCATAATGGCTGAGTTTGTTGGAAAGAAGAGAGTGGTTGACCTTATCAAATGCCTTGGGGAAATCCATAACTAACTCATCCGATTGTTTTGAGTTGTCATGAGTTTTGGTAATATCATCAACAAATTCGAAAAGTTGTGTCTCGCAGGATCTGAATTTTCGAAAACCATCGTGGCGAGGATACAAAATATTGTGATGATCTGAATGTGTCATGATGTGTGACACTATGGCATGTTCCATTAACTTATAACAGATGCAAGTGAGTGATATAAGTCTGTAATTTACAGGATCATATTTTTGGCCTTTTTTAAATATTGGAGCAATATGGGCGGTTTTCAAATCTTGCGGAACAGTGCCAGATTGAAGGGACGAGTTGAATATTATACTCAAGAAAGGGGCAATTTCACTAGCTAATTCCCTAATTCCCTTTTTAAATAATCTGTTGCGTTTACTAATCAAACGTTTAATTTCATCAGATATACAGTGTTGGCTTTTTTTTTTTTGGTTTTGATATTTTGTGTGGTATAAATATATGTATATTCACCATAGAGTTCAAAAATGACTTGTAGTCACACCAGATGGTATTAGTATCAGAATTATGCTCCTTATTAGAAAATTGAAGCTTACGATTAAAAAAACCCATCTAAGTCATTCTTCATAGATTCCCATATAGCTTTTTTGTATAATGGAATTTGCCTTGGATTTCGTTTTTGTTTTAAAGTAGAAGCTAGGAATTCGGTTTTAATCATGTTTCAGTTCCAAGGATGATATCGGGCTTGACACTGTTAATAACATGATGAATAAGATGTTGCTTTGCTCACATTGATTGGAAGTTTACATTCAAAATACGTAGTGGCTTCAATTCCTCGTATGACGTGCTGTTAATGTTCTGACAGTCTACATGAAACCACTGGTCACATGTTTCACAGACAATTCCCTTATGTTCCCAGGTAACGGTCTTATCGAAGATACCACAAAGATATTTTGTGCTATCGTTGCTAGGTCCTGGGTTGGATTCAATGCCATTAGCTCTTAAAATGACTAAGACCAGCACATATAATGACACCTTTTTGGGCTTGATATCTTGGTGTTTGATAAAGAACTGTTTCTAAACGAACGAGATCAACATATGTTGTATTGCAATGGGGAACACATCAACATTGGTTGTTAAATTCGATTGACATATATGGAGGATCCAGTTAGATATTAAAACACACAAATAGTGGGCATTGGTAGGTAGTATCACCAGGGAAGGGCTGTGGGCTATGGCTGTCTGTACGTGCAAGCTTGATATAATATAGTCTTGGTCTTCCGGTTGCGCACGCAGAAATGGTGGATTGAAAGAAAATTCTCGGCAACGACTCTCATCAGAAAAGTAGTTTAACTACATATAATATAATTGATCGAACGTCATGGTTTGGTGAGAATGTAGAGAATAAATATATAAAGAGATACATCAAGTCGTTTTAAGGTGTGATCTTCAAGGAAATAAAGATGACGACGTGATAAGGTGTAGGGGACCATTGTTTACCTTTCTAGCACCGTGTCGCGGGAGACTAGTCAGGTGCATACTACGATCTGGACCAACAATCAACAACATTATATATCCGGGACACAGTAGAACCTACTAAATGAGTCTATCCAGGCTCTCGAAATATCTGGACAAAACCAAAGAAGACGTCGAAAGACTGTTCAAAAATAGTCAGTTTTCCCGCCATCTTGTGTTTGTGTCGGACAGCAAAGGGAGGCACCTATGTGACCAACAAAAGGANTAACACGCAAGGTAAGTGGCAAATACATAAACCATTCCATCTTGCCTGAGGATATCACAAACCAATACAAAAGGCTACAGTCATTACAAGTGCGATATGGAGACAAAATAAGGATTGTCATCCTAGAGTGCCCCCACTACTCAATAAAATCTTGGAACAGATTTAAAGGACACAGTAACTGCGAACTCTTTAATGACAGCGACCAGACACTGCGTTCCAGAGTAGATCAGCTAAACGAGGGAATCCGCAATATTAACCAAACCGTATTAGGAACATGTGCACCGAAATTCTCTGAGGACCTGTGTAATTCGCGGAAAAGTAGAAAAGGCAGGACTACAACCAAGGTATCGTACGTTCTACTGGAAGATGGAGTCCACTCTGGACCCACACTGGCCTTATACTGGATGAGGAGGGTCCTACTAACCCTTATTAAAAATTACTGTACCTGAACCCAACACTTAGAATACATGTGGGATTAAAACCTCATAAACATCATATTCAAATACATTCAAACATATATATATCAAAAATGGATTCAAACATATACTACAGTAGCAGCGAGGAGGACAGCTGTCAAAATATCCAGGTAGGCAAAAGAAGACGAGACGATCACACAGCCAAGGAACTATTAACCTGTGGTAAATGTGAAACACTTCTAACAACCAAAGCCGGTTTCATTACGTGTGACTGTTGTGGTATACTATTCTGCCAAGATTGCTCAAAATTGCCCAAGAAAGTATACAGACACCTCGTAGTCAACAATATCGCGAGTGTAACCTTCAATTGTAAATCATGCAAGCGCATTCAACCCACGCTAAAAAACATTGATGACTCAATGAAAGCCCTAAACATCTCCAATGAGAAACGTATCAGAGGCATTGATACTAGGATATCAAAACTAGAAACCGACACCACTCGTCGAATAAGCCAGGAGATAAAAAATAATCACAGGAGAGTATAGAGGCAAAGATGGAAATAGTGTTAAGGCCATGGTGGATGCAAGGAACAAGGAATTGGAAGAAAGAAAAAACAAGGCGAACAATATCGTTCTTTTCAATGTTCCGGAACAATCCGATTCTGTCCCAAAAACAAACAAGGCGCGAGACGAAAATGTCATCAGGAAAATCAGTGGAGCCTTGGAAGTACAGGACCTGGCCATGCTGGCACACTTCAGGATGGGCAAAAAGAAAGCAGACTTTACAAGGCCTTTAGTAGCTGTCCTTGGAGAGAAAAAGCAAAGGAAAACATTACTAGAGAAAGCCAGGCTGATTAAGAACAGGATGGAAGAAGTTTTAAAACGGGTTGTGCTAACTAGGGACTTAACTCAGGAACAACGGAGGGAGAGGAAAGAAAAGCTAGAGAATAGAGAGCAAACTGCAAAGAAAGTGCTGGCTGGACCCCCACATCAAACATCACCACCAACCAGTGGTAAACTTACGCAAGGGGCGAGTGGTCGCCTGATGGATGGGGATTGCTCCGCCTCAGGCCCACCTGTCCCCCAAGAAGGTAATCCTCATCGCCAAATAACAGACAGCCAAGACACCTACTATCACAGCAACACGAACCTAGCTCAGGATTGGAACCTCACTCCCAATAGACCAACCAACACAGGATATAGAACTTCCAGTGGTAATCCTACGGAGGGGACGAGTGGTTACCTGACGGTTGGGGATTGCTCCGCCTCGGGCCTACCCGTTCCCCAAGTGGGTAACCCACATTGACAAAAGACTCCCATCCCAGGCCCTAATTTCCACAGAAATAGGAACCAATTTGGCCCACAGGCAGTCCGTGATCTGAACTTCATGACTCCAAATAGATTGACCGGCACAGAATATGGAACGGGCTTCCCACTAAGCCCCATCATCAGGCCTAGCGTACTTACAAATGCTGTACAAGACTGTCAAGACTCGTCAATTTTTGAAAACACCACGCTAATGGACCAGGACAGCACCCTTATCTACAGACAGCAACAGATCAGATATACAACACCACGACAGTGTAACTGAAGAACCCACCTCACCAGAAGTAGAAAGAGCATAGGAAAACAGTTTTACCCTTTTAAACAGAAGTGTCTCATTTTATGAACAGACAGAATCCCTAAACGTATACTACTCCAACGTAGACGTGCTAACCTCAACTAAGAAATTAGAACTTTGCGAATACATCAGTACTGAAAACCCGGATATCATCTGCTTCACCGAGATTTTTCCAAAACTTACAAACCTACCCGTGGATACCCAGTCCTACCAATTAGAAAACTACACAGCCTTTTTCGGAAGTGATAAAATCAGAGGAGTTGTGATCTACACCAAAAATACCCTGTGTGCGGAACTGGTCACAACAGAACAAGATGAACTATGCCAGGAATATGTAACATGCACAGTCAGGCTCAACGGAACCGACAAACTTAAGATATGCTGTGTATATCGGAGCCCAAACAGTTCCACCGAAAACAACAACAAGATAAACCGACTAGTAGCAAAGCTGGATGCCACTAACACTACCCACATACTTCTGCTGGGTGACTTTAACTACAAGGAAATCGACTGGGAAAGGCAAATATCCCTAACCAGTGTGAACAACCCTACCAGTTTATTCCTTGAAAGCATCCGTGACAATTTCCTCTATCAACATATCCAACAACCAAAAAGGTATAGGGAAAATCAGATCCCCTCCATATTGGATCTAATATTCACCAACGAAGAGGGAATGGTCCAGGACGTAGACTACAGGGAAGGACTGGGTAAAAGTGACCATTTGGGAATCCAATTTAAACTCATCTGCTATTCAGATCCTCCTACTGAACATAACAACTTTTCAAAAAAGAACTTTTTCAAAGGTGACTATGAGAGCATTAACCAATCCTTAGGCGATATTGACTGTACTCATCTAGAATCTATTCAAGGAGTAGAAGAAACCTGGAACAACCTTACTGTTTTTCTCCAAAATTGTATTGACAAATTCATACCAGTGAGTAAGGGATGTACCACCAGGAAATTCCGCAACCGAGAACTGAATCTAGAGGCAAAAACGGCCATATCTGCAAAAAGGCGTCATTGGATTAAATATCTCCACTGTAAAACTACTGAGAACTTTGTGAAATACCAGGAAACCAGAAATATCGCAACAACGGCAGTACGCAAATCTAAATACCACAACGAGGAAGATCTGGCAGCGAAAATCAAAACAAATCCAAAACTTTTTCTGGACCCACGTACGATCAAAAACCAAAGTCAAATCAAGCATTGGAGGAATACAAAAACTGAATGGCAAATTTACTATCGACAATAAAGTCACATCCGACACCCTAAACAACTTCTTTGCGAGTGTTTTTGTTAAGGACCAGGATACACCACTACCCCCCCCTTCCTAGGAGAAACTTTCACGAACCCTTGGTAGATATTGACATTACAGAGGATTATGTAATAAAGGCGATCAAACGGATTAACCCAACTAAATCACCATGGCCGGACAATATCCATCCAAAACTTATCTCCGAAACAGCTGAGGCCTTAAAGAAACCACTACAAATTGTTTTCAAGAAATCCCTGGAAAACTCCCAACTACCAACATCATGGAAAGAGGCAACAGTTACACCAATTTTTAAGAAGGGATCGAAAAAGGACCCCGGCATTTACAGACCTATCAGCTTAACGTCTGTACCATCAAAAATTATGCAACGGCTCATAAGGGACGAAATACTCACCCACATGACTACAAATCATTTATTCACGCCGCATCAACATGGATTTAGGCCAGGGAAATCGTGCTCCACACAGCTACTCTAATCCTTGGAAGACTGGTATAGTGGACTGGAAGCTGGATACAACATAGATGTAATCTATTTAGACTTCAGTAAAGCTTTCGACAAAATTTCTCATCGCTTTCTTCTACACAAGCTTGAACAGTATGGAATAGGGGGCAAAATTCTAAGTTGGATAAGTGCTTTTCTGGATAACATGATACAACGAGTAACAATAAGCGGGACTACTTCTAACATAAAGTCTGTCACAAGTTGGGTACCACAAGGAAGTGTTCTTGGACCGATACTGTTTCTAATCTACGTCAACGACATGCCTGATATGTTAAACTGCACAATAAAACCATTCGCAGACGACACCAAACTTTCAGCGAAAATATCATCACTAGAGGACCGGCAAAATCTACAAGACAACATTACCAGCATGTGTGAGTGGACCCAAACTTGGCTAATGCAACTGAACACAACAAAGAAGAATCCGAGAAGGACCTAGGTGTTCATATAGACAATCAACTAAAATTCAGTACCAATGCAAACTCAGCAGCAGCAAAATCAAATAGGATGCTTGGCATAGTTTTTAGGACCTTTACGTATATGAGCCCAGAAATGTTCCTAACCATATACAAGACTATTATTCGGCCTCATCTGGAGTATGCAACGCCAGTCTCGTCACCAATACTTATTCGTGACAAAACCATCATTGAAAATGTCCAAAGACGTGCAACCAAAAGGGTACAAACTTTTAAAAATCTACCCTATGATGAGCGACTTAGGCTACTTGAATTACCGACCTTGGAATATAGAAGGGAACGTGCCGACCTAATTCAAACATACAAAATTCTAAACAACATCGATGTCCTAGACAAAGAAAAACTATTCACGGAAACAGGGAGAACTTTAACCAGGGGGCACTCCAGGAAACTCTACAAAAGACCATTTAGACTGTACAAATATGGTAAATTATTTAGCAACAGAGTTGCGAATCTGTGAAACTCTCTAACAGAGGAGGTAGTAAATTCCCGAACTCTAAACACCTTTAAGACTCGTCTTAACAACCACTGTAAGCAACAGCCAGCCAAGTTCAAACCATCTTTTTATTAGACACTGTGTGACATTCTGATATGAACAGTGATACTGATAGTAGTGTGAACAGTGTATTTTAACCATACTTTTAACTATATAGGAGAGGAACTTTACTGGGAGTTACGTAACTCCATATTAAATATATCCATATCAAACTTACTACGCGTTAATGAAATAACATTTGTAAATAGCAACCAGAAGTCAATAGTACGCGAAAGTACGTTATACGTTATAGTAGAGAAGAAGATACATCTATTCAAGCCCCGGCTTACCATTGATGTCAACTGAGCGAAACTGAGCGAAACTAGTATTCTTTGTCCATAGCAGATACTAACACTGAGTTTGATTTGAATTTCGTAACATGAAGTGGTTTTGGTCCAAATTGAGTACATATAACGATGATCATGAAAAATAGGTTTCTCAGAATCGCCATGTTTATTTATTGGTGTTCACTTACCGATGTGAAAGTGAGGGGTGAGACCGGTGAACACAATAAAGGACGACAAAAATTGTTTCTTACAGATGGATATTATAGCTTCGTCTCTAGTGCGACTCCAGAGCACAGAATGAAACGAACAAATGGGCAATTGTTAGTTGATGATATATGATGGGATGAAAAATAGAATGGGGAAAAAAAGTTGGATTGTTTACACCGGAAGTGCACACCAACTGACACAAAGGCGGGAATTCGATGTTGGCAAACTGAATTAAATATTATTGAGAATTCAAAGATTCAGAGGATATGAATACTTCACAAAATTATTGATAAAGGTGGAGATGATAAATGATAAGTACAAGTAAAAATTTTGTACAAAAAGCTGTTTTCAACGCTCAAATCAAGCAACATTTCTGCAAAATTCCCGAATAAGACTTCTGCCGCTTGCGCATGCGCAACCCAAAAAAGACAATTCTATTGCAAATAACATAACTGCAAACGTTTCATATACAACTTTCTCGAAGTTTCATTGTCTCATGTCAGTCTATTGCCAGCGAGTCAATATACGTCTTCTTATTACATACTTACTAATTAAAACAGGTTTTTTGTATATGCGATACGACACATTTGCTCTAACCCATATCAGCCCTCGCCGTATCACAACCCAAAATCCGTATCAGCCCCCGCCGTATCACATTCTAAAAACCGTAGCAGCCCTAAAAACCCGTATCACACCTCTTTTGGATTTTTTTCGTTTTTCAATATTTCAAAAAAAAAAAAGATCATAAGATAATAGGTTTTTTCGTAAGTATGTAATAAACAGAATAAAAAATGCCTTTTTTCATATCACTGTTCATATCACAGTATCAACCCTCGAGCAATATCAGCCCTCGGGCCTTCGGTCTTCTGGCTGATATTGCAGTCTCGGGTTGATACTGGGTGTGATATGGAAAAAGGCATGTATTATTTTCAATGTATCGGAGGCTTTATTCCTACAATACTTGGTACAATGACATCAAGCATCCCTCTAAGGTTCATTACGTACGCATTTCCAAGTTACATCTCGATATCAGGTGTTAACCTTCATTGTTACACCCATGTACATGTGCTTATCCGGTGTTAACTATAATTAACACGATATTGAAATACCCGATAAATAGTTCGGACACGAGAAAAGGACAAGGCGTGTTCATAAAGGGTGAAGTGCGTTTGAGACGACCGTTTGACAAAAAAACAACAACATAAATGGTCCAACTGTGATTATCAATCATAAGTATTAAACATTTGAATGTCTAATAATGAGAGGTATAACCAATGTTCGAATGATTATTAACCAGATGTATCAACATGTATGAATGATTGTCAATCAGGAATATTTAAATGTCCTAATGGTTATCAATCAGGGAAATTAAAATGTCCGAATGTGGTTATCAATCAGGTATATGGAAATGCCCGCATGATTATCAATCAAATACATCAAAAATGTCCGAATGGTTTTCAATCAGGGATATTTTAATGTCCGAATGGCTATCAATAAACGGTATTGAAAATGTCCGAATAATTAGCAATCATAGTTATCAAAATTTATGAACGAATAGCAATCAGGAGTAATGAAAATGTCCGAATGATTATCAATCTGAAGTTTAACAAATGTCCGAATGAGTATCAACATGGAGTATTAAAACGTTCAAACTGCTATCATCAGAAGTATCAAAATGTTCGAATGGTCATCAATTAGAGGTATTTAGAAATTCCGTATGAAAATCATGAAGATGTATTTATTAAACTGTATAACAAGTAACGAATAATATCTAAACGTCAATTGACAATCGACCAGTTTTATGTAATGTACGAATGTCATTTGAAGATCAATAAGGGAAATACTGGTTATCAGTAATGACCTAATATACTTCGAAACGTTGAAAATCTTCGAAACGTTGAAAATCTTCGAAACGCTGAAAACTACAACCTACCCAACACAGACTTGAATTATCTAACGTATCCTTTGTCCCTTCTACTGTTAGACTGTGGAACCAGTTACCTACTAGTATACGACGTAATGCCACGTTCTCATCATTTAGAAACGCCATTCAAGACGTAAACTTGCCGCTTGTACCAAATCCCTTTTTTATGATGATAGGAAAAATAATATTTTGCATAGAAAATTAAGAAACCGTTCTCTCGCGCAATTGAACCATATTATCCACTCTTTTTAAGAGGCAGATACTATATGTCATACATTAATAATGATGAGGATGTATGTATTATAATGACAGACAATTATCCCCCCTCCCCCCCCCCCCCCCCCCTTTTTCTCTCTCTGTCTCTCTCTTATAATTTCAATTAATAAATTAAAGCATTTAAAAAGGAAATAGTGTATATATGTATATTAATTCTGCCATTTTGTTGTACTATTGTAAATACATGCTTGTAATTTGCCGGGAAAGCGCTTAATATAAATTTGAAAACTTTTGTCCAATCCATTTGCTTGGCAATAAAATATGTTTTAACTAACTTAATATACTGTTCAATTATATTCAAACATTACAACTTGCCCATAGGCACATTCACGATTCGTCTTGAGCGAATAAACTCATTTTCAAATGACATGATCTAGTCAGAACTCTCGTACCGGTCCTGACCAAATGGTTTTGTCTGCTGGACTATTGCAGAAATTCATGTTTTTTTCATATTTTTTTGTCAGTGCCGCAATCATAAACTTGAATGTAAGTTAATAGACTTAAAAAGGACTTAAGTTTCATTATTTTACAACTGGTTTGTCTCAGCCGTAGATAAACTCTCACCACACTTAGTATTATAAACACAGCTGGACATCCGTATGTCCATACGGATACAGACCAGTTTCCATGATTATTCCTTGAATAATGCGTTATAAAATTTGCTATAAATGTGAAAATCATGATAAACACTGCACTAACTTGTAAATATACACACACACACACAATACCGCCTGGACTTTACTCTACAAGACATCGAACGTGTAAATTTATCAACTAAGTGTTAAAAGGTTATGTCAATTTTCAAGCTTGCAGTCGTCCAGTACTTTGCAATCTTTGCAAATGGAATCAACTTATGTCTTACACACAGTGTATTTTGCGAAAAACACCCAAGGCGATCCTCGCTGTGCATTAATTTCGAATTCCGTCAAAACAACATCATTATACATAACGTGTTTAGTATGGGAGGCTTTGTCAGGAACATGAGCAACCACTTATAAGTGCATACGATATGTTCAAATAAATAAATATACAACATTTGATATAGCGCCCTGTCTAGCTAACATAAGCCACTCTAAAGCGCTTTACAGTACATACATATACAATGAATACAATTAGCGTATACAATAATCAATACAATTTTTGAGAAATTCGCAGGAGCTGCCTTGTCAGGCGCTACCTACTAGTCCTATGCCACCTGGCTAATATCTTCCTATGTGTGTATGCCTGCGTGTGTGCTGGAGATGTATTGTGTTCTGTTTGTAGTGGGACCGTACTTACAACGGTATCATTTATAGTGTCACCTCGCTTGAATGCCAAAGCACATATACCGCAACATATCTGGTTATCAACCGATAATTCATAATTTGAAAGATAATCCAGAAAAGAACCGTAGAAGCCAGAGCCGTGTTTTGTGTGGTTAATGGGAGGCAACTTTAAAACATGTATTAAACCGCAGGTACATATGTATACTGTCCTGTAGTTGTCCGAGTTTTTCTCTGTCAAAGTTGCACATAAAAGTATTTCTGGAAAGGTACTAATACCTTGCAAACATGTTATGGAAACTATCGGGGTCAATGAAGTTACAAAATTGTTTTTCGTTTTGAAATGAAAAAAAATAAATTGTTTTGAAATGAAAAGAAACAACGTAATTTCTCTTTTTTTGAACGATTTTTTATTTAAAACATCCCCCCTGAATACAATCACAGTTATCATCATTAAAACAGTTGCATACGTTTTATGTCGAGGCAAACCGAAAATGACCAAGACAACCTTCCGGCAGCCATTTTGAAATATGGTAGTTAAAACCTGTTGGTCGAGGATTCAAACTTGCTATTTCACAAATAGTATTCAACAGATCAATCTCCTATTTCATAATAACATCCCACTTTGTCCATATCTGTGCATGTATGGGGTTTTTTTCTGACCAGAAAATAAGATGGCACTCAGAAAGCCTCAGCATGTGACAACCACAATATTTACGAATGACCACTGGTGTGAACACGCTGAAAATGTCAAATATTTATTTGGTTCGTGCATGTGGAGGTAAAGTCTACCAGGTTTAAGACAATGCATCGTATGTACATGTACATTATATTGCAAGCATTTTTTCATGTGGCGACATCAGCGACAATAGGAACTTGACATCTATGTACATGAACGGCCTCTGTTTGATGATGACATGTGTATATGTTTTTATTATTATCATTATTAATGAGGTTTGCGTCCAATGTCCAATTCAAATGATGTTTTTGACCAATTATTTGTGGTTCCCTTGACACAATGTAAAAGCATCATATCAAGTAATTTCTGTTTACATATGTATGTTTATTGCGACTGCCGTCATTTTGAATTGAATCAATGTTTAATAAAACATGAGTGGTTCCTTTGTTAATTGAAACTATATGGTGTCAGTTCATACACAGCGTCAGATATTGTTCTACACATGTTTATCTGTATGTTCCGCCACGACGATACAAAACTAACGGTATTGGTACGCATTGTTGACAACAACCCCTTTTCTAGCCCTCGCAACAGTCAGAATCCTACGTAATACAGACACAGACAACCAACATTTCTCTTCAACAGTACTCTTTATTCCCACCCACATTTAGCAATAAACCTATTTTCGTGTTCTCAGCCAATATTTTAAATGGATTTCGCTCAGTCATCCCCCTACACACTTGCAAAAACCAAGTTTAAATCTTCAAACATTGTACATTTGGTATATGTAATTCGTAGTTTCAATTTATCAAAAGCCACTGAATAAATAGATAAATAAATGAATAAACAGATAGGGCTTACTTTTTTTGATTGATTTAGTGATAATTGTCAATACATGAAAGAACATTTAATGAACATTTCATGAATATTTAAATGNCCCCCCCCGCCCCATTCCCGACCACCCCCTCAAGAAAACTTCGACATTTTCCTGTAATAACGTACAAAGTTGCTACGCAGTTTGTAATTGTCTAAAGTTGTTTCATCAAGTAGAGTATAAAATGGTATACTTAAGGGGTGTTTTTGAAAGTTTAATCACAAGTTTTACTTCACTTAAATAATGTGAAATTTAACGTTTTGCCATCAACATTTTTACAAAACTTCACACCTTTGAGAAGGTAAATTGTCAAATGTTCATCATTAATATTCAACAGCAAAAAATGTTTCACGTAAGTGTCCCCAGGAAATGCTGGCTGGCAACTGATAACATTTGACAAGAATCATTTGATCAACACATCTAGATGATGGAGAGGTTGACTCCGTACGCATGCTTAACGGATGTCTCTTTTACCCAGTTCGGTAATTATTGCCTAATTTTAACCTAATGAACATCTTAATACACTTGTTGCTGCATTACTCACTTTAACTCTAGTCTCAGTTCGCACTTGTTATCCTTAGGACCCTTGATTAAACCCCCATAAGTCCCCACAGGATTATGCTGTATACTCACTTCCTGCCCCTGTCTCTTATTCATATTTCCCGCCATTTTGTTATTCTCCGACTGTCTACATCCGGGCATCACCTGACCATAATCCGAACTCAGAGTTAAGTCAAATAGCTCTTACAAAACACATACAATACGAAAACATCATCATCCATTCTGATCATCTCCTTCTTTTGGATCACAAATAAAGCCTCACAAAGAAATCCAGTACGAAAAACCCACTTACACACTAAGTAACCAAACTTAAAGATGTCTCACTATCGATTTATCCATCAATTATTAATAGACCAAGACACAAAACAATTTGACAAATAAGCAACTATCTACAATTCATTTTTTGTGTAGATCATCTGACACTGAGGAATATACTTGTCAAAGGCCCCCAAAACCCCCATGAGGGTCGTGTGGGAAAGCAGTAACGGAGAGGTCCAGTGTAATATGTTGTAACACATTGAAACATGGTTAAAAATACAATATCATCACATGACTATTTCCCGTACACGCATTATAATGTAACAAAGTTACAAAGACATGCTGTTTCCCACTGCATATCCTCTTATGTGGGGGCTCCAGCATAATCGATGGTTTTCTTAGGAGTCTTCTATATGTACCTGGAAATACCAAAGGGTCAAACATAAATCTACTGCCTTAATTGCAACTATTCGGATTTTACTTCGTTTGTCTTCTCTACTCTTTCGTTTCGGCGTTGTCTTCATAGACACCCGTTTCATATGACATTGGCTATTTTTTAAGCCGCAGATAAACAAACAAACCAAACCAATGCAAGAGCAGCAGATAGTTATAATACAGTCACAATATCAAGTTTATTCTCGCCCGTTTTGTTCTGACCGATTGTTATTGTTGTCACTGAATAGAACCAATATTGAATAAATTATTAAAAGTGCTTCTTTTGTTGCTTCAGTTTGTATGGTGTCAGTTTGTATGGTGTCAGTTAGCTAAAAACGACGGATATTGTTATAGAAATGATTACACGTAGCAGCATGCTTGTATTTCATTTATAGTTCAACAAGTGCCTGTGCTTCATGTAGAGTTAAACAAATTGTTTGGTCTATATGTCACACTTCTACAGGATATATATACGAGTAGTTGTGAATCACAGTTTCACAGACCGACAAAATCACTGAACACACTTTGTCAATATGTCTAAAAGAGAAACTACAGGACTTTGTAAGGTTTTTGTTTAAGTACCATAATTGTTTTTAATGAATTTTGCTTCATATGTGTCACAGGGTCATTATGATCTAATTTCTTGTATTGTTATAAGTAGTCTGTTGTGTGCTGTCTTGTTTGTCACCTGTGTGTCGTAATGTGGAAAGTACCTTGTTACTATTTATAGCTCAGGGTGGTGTCCTACCCGCGTTGTGTCGTGGTCGTCTCTATATGTTCGTATTTGATGTTGTTAATGAGTTATATGTAAATTAGGGTGTGAGTTTGTAAGAAAGCATGCAAGTGTGAGTGAGAGTAGTAATAAAAGCAATAATACACTGCGCTAATTTGCAGTTGGCCGTTTGTCGTGAGGTGGAACGTATCATCTGTGGTCCCGCCTGCACAGTCCAGCCGTACTCGTAAAGAGTGACTATATAGACATGATTTTACCGGACCTTGACGGTCTCGGAAGTTTTTTTTCCTGTATGAATCTGCAATGATACTCCGGTCATAGTAAATTCGACTCAAACCAACAGGACGTGTGGAGTTTTTATTCAATAAATGTCATGTGACATTTGGCGTCCACGTAGGGACCAGAGCAGAGGAAAACGATGAACCCCAGTGGCTTAGAGCGGATCTCGGCGATATGATCATCTGTAGCGCTACCAACAAATTTCTAATATTGCTGGCCACAGGAATGCAGTATATCAGTCAACGGATGTGATACTGTGAAATATATAAGCCTTGGCTTTATTGTAACAACATTTGTGTTCTACGCCGTCGTCGTGCGAATACACGTGTAACATAAAGTAGTAACCGAACAGCTGATGCACATACATTTTGTATGTTAAAGCGTCCCTTTGAACTCGACCGGAACGGAAGTGGAGGAACCATGCGGACAGTGTTGTGATACTTCTCCGATAAATATGGACTTGCATGCGTTTTAGATTGTTGAAAATTGTGTAACTGTATTATCATTCAGTTAATACGAATTATGAAGGATAGGTTGTCATAGGATTGATGTTCTGTTCAGATCTAGGTGACGTTCCCTATTGGTTAGGCAGCTGACTTGGACGGGGTCTACTTGACGTAGTGTGTAACAGTTCCATTTCGTTTTGGTTAACATAACGCGATACATTACGGAAAGTCGCGAGGTGTGAGAAGTGTGAAGTGGAGAGTTTGTATATTGAGATATCCTTCGTGTTACATGTTGAATGTTAAATATTGAGTGTTATATGTTGAATGTTTTATGTTATTTGTCTCGTCATTGTTTGTGTTCTAAACTAAAAATTATCATTTGACAGATATTTATAGCATGCAGAACAGTGCACATATCTGGTACTGTGCATTGTGTGTTTCTGGATTAGTTGTTGCTCTAGCACAGCTGTTCTCTCACAGAATTTACAGATTCCAGGAATAGAAGATTACCACAGAGATTTGACCAGTTTGTGATGGAACAAATTGTCGAGGATGACCGATTGTTAGTGTAGAAAAAATAATTTTAAGTTTTCTTAATCATTTTAATATTTTTAGGGTTAACTAACACTTTTTGGTTATTTCAGGCATTGGATAAGGAATTATTTCCTATTGTAATGTTCCTTTGAAGTAAAATGCCGGGACGACATTTACCCGACAGGGGGAGTGTGTCACAGGGTCATTATGATCTAATTTATTGTATAGTTATAAGTAGTTTGTTGTGTGCTGTCTTGTTTGTCACCTGTGTATCGTAATGTGGAAAGTACCTTGTTACTATTTATAGCTCAGGGTGGTGTCCTACCCGTGTTGTGTTGTGGTCGTCTCTATATGTCCGTATTTGGTGTTATTAATGAGTTATATGTAAATTAGGGTCTTTTTAAGAAAGCATGCAAGTGTGAATGAAAGTAGTAAGAAAAGTGATAATACACTGCGCTAATTCGCAGTTGGCCGTTTGTCGTGAGGTGGAACGTATCATCTGGGGTCCCGGCCGTACTCGTAAAGAGTGACTATATATACATGATTTTACCGGACCTTGACGGTCTCGGTAGGTGTATTTTTCCTGTATGAATCTGCAATGATGCTCCGGTCATAATTTATTCGACTCGAAGTTTTTATTCAATAAATGTCCTGTGACATATGGAACAATATAAACTCGGTCAATTGAAGGGAGCGTTCTTCCTGTTAGAATGGCTAAAATCTGCTAGAAAAGCTTGTCACCGAACTCATCCGAGATATATTCAACAGGATCCCAACCAACTTTGCATTTGTCGTGGTTTTTTTCAGGAATAATCTCCAATATAATTTGTATTTATAGTTTAAAGTTACCGTTCGTGGAAATGACTACTCTTATAATAGAAGAACAAATATTGCTTCCATTTGTTATGTTATACAGAACACCCATGCTCAAGTTCGCACTAAGATAATGTAAAGGGACATTTTAAAAGGGCAGTTTTGACAAAACATGTTTAGTAATTAATGAAAAAAAAGAAAAGATCAATAAATGAAAGAAAAAAAGATTCAGTTAGTCGTCGTATCACTCGAATAGTCGTATAACCTGCGTTATCCTATGCTTTCTTCACCATCATTCTGACTGTTTTAACAGCTGTGTACTCCTCCTCGCCAGATCCATAGAGGTATTTCCAGACCATCGACGCATAACCATTGTTTGATGAGTAAGTGCCGAACAGATTGGAGTCATAGCACGCACCGTACCACCATGCCCCATGTGCATTACTTGTACACTTGCCACCATCGAGATCATCATTGTCATTATCAAAGGTGGAGAAACGCCAGTCATTATGGTCAGCAAGGGCGTCAACTATAAGTAAATATACAAAAAGTCCTTTCATTAATAGGTAGTTAAATGCATCTTTTGCGTTATGCTTCAATAAATATAAAATAATAGAGATATTCTTGTTTGTGCCTTAATTTTTGGTTAATTTATAAGACAGAAGATACTGTCAAAATAAGAAAGAAAAAAAAATGCAGTTTTCATTTCTTATCCAGAGACTAGTAATTTTACCAAAATAATAAAAAAAAAACAGTAAAATGTTCGAAACATAGTTTGGTGTTTTATTCCAAGACCGTAACGCTTTACACTTTGAAGTTTTTCTGGAATATTTCGTTTGAAAGATAAAACATAACATACAACACAACAAATCAACAGCACATACAAAATAGGTCTGTTTACAGACTTAATGCGTTCATTCGGGAATGTCAACTTACACAGATCGTCTGGGGTGCTAAATCCTCCGATCGTCAATCGGTATTCAGAAGCCTCGTCAGAAACGTAGAAAGTATGGTATTCTACATGTTTAACAGAGCCACTCCACCCTTGTAGTTCAATCCGAAGCTCCATAT
Source organism: Mizuhopecten yessoensis (assembly GCF_002113885.1). NCBI lineage: Eukaryota > Metazoa > Mollusca > Bivalvia > Pectinida > Pectinidae > Mizuhopecten > Mizuhopecten yessoensis. Next base: position 70,760 of record NW_018408539.1, read on the forward strand.
CTTGGGCCAGCAGGAGCCGCAAATTCTCGAAACCTGACATATATAAATATATATTGACATATAAATATTGATTGTCTTTTTACCAATTATAATAATAAAACATATCACCTTTGCTGATTTGACCGTTTAAAACACAAGTTGCAAACCACAACGAGAATAGATCCCGACATTATACCAATGGCTACAATATTCCAAGCCTGGTTAGCTTAACGATTCGCAGACCTCAAGATAGCCCGTATGAGGCATTATCCCATTATACTGCCCAGATTAATCATCTGTTACCTACCATGGGTGAACTATAATCTGGGAAAACACAAACTTATATTCGCCAGCAGACTATGTAGGCCAACTTTTCTGATCATTTGATTTCAGGAAACTTGTGTCAACTGTAGCACAGTGTCAGTGTCTCAACGCGATTGACAGAAAGTATCAGAAAACCAGTGTGATCGCTTGACAGTAACAGTGATTAAGGTCAATTTACAAAGGTTGTGTTGTTATTTTATCATCAAAAAGTGGTGAAAAAAAGAACTCTACATTTACTCCACACCCCACTCTTTAAGATTCGGCGCTTATCAACAACCAGTTGATAAAACGGGCCTTTTATTAGATAATTAAATAACGATAGCATTTCGGCATACTTTTTTGAAAGTTTGAACAAAAGTACCTAATTTGTTAAAATAGATAATAAAAAGAGTTTTTATATTTTATTATTTTTTCCAGAGACATACAAGTGGTCTAACAGTGTCTTCTGTAATACCAAACATCTTTCACTCGTGAGGCTAATATTTTGTTTTTATTTTCACTTATTTCAGCAGACACTGTTAGATATCCTCTGTATCATTATTGTATAAACCTATATAATTTGTATGATTAGCTACATATCACTGATGAATTTGATATTTTTCATCATTTTTTAAAATAGAAAACAAGATGTTTGACATTTCCAAAAATAAAAGAAGATAATTATATTCATACAAAACGAGCTGTTTTTCCCATATTTCTACGTCAATATTCTTTTTTCTCCTAAATAGATTGTTTGATTACAATAATATGGTATCATACCTAGCCAGAACTCTCCTGACAAACTTCCGAAACCATTCTTGTTTTCACTCCATGGTTTGTAGAAGTCAACTGATCCATCATATCTGCTCAGGATGACCTGAAGATTTGTGTAAGTATACAAATGAATATACAACGTCACTTAGATAATGATCGCCTCTCTCACTTTAAAAAACAACATTTTCGTATACGAATTGTATATACAAATTCGACGATTAAGATCTTTTCATATTATTATATTACAAAATTAAACATTGAGGTCACATAAACAAGGGGCCCATAGGGCCTGTATCGCTCACCTAGATATCTAAGCAATCATGGCAGAATATTCTCAAAATGATATCCATGGGAATATGCCAGACTCCAAGGCCAATCCTTGTAGCATATATATCTGTATTCGATTGTTCATACCCAGCAATTTTATGTATGGTTATGGAGTGGGGATCTTAACTATTGCCAAGCTGTGACTAAGAAACTAGGTCCCTAGGGGTTTGGTCAGACCCCAGGGTCTATTCTAATATCATGACTGCATTCGTCTCTTTATGCCCAGCATTTGTATATATAGTTTAGGGTGGGGATCTCAGCCGTTTTTAAGTTATGGCCCAAGGACTTTGTTTCCAATGGTGGGGCCATACCCTAAGGGGGTCAGCCCTACCATTTGTACAATTTTGAATCCCTGCATCCCATGAATGCTTTTGATGAAATATGATTGATATCCAGTGCATAGTTCTACAGAAGAAGTCGTTTGTAGAAATATAGCCAAATTACCCATTTTTGGCCCCGCCCCTCAGCCCCCTGTGGGGTCAGCCTCACCATTTGTACAATTTTGAATCCCCACCACCTAGGGATGCTACAAGTCTAATATGGTTGATATCCATGACTAAGTTCCAGTGAAAAAGTTGCTTAAAGCAATATAGCCAAATAACCCTTTTTGGCCCCGCCCCTCAGCCCCCTGGTGAGTCAGCCACACCATTTGTACAATTTTGATTCCTTGCATCCCATGAATGCTTTTGATTAAATATGATCGATATCCAGTGTATAGTTCTACAGAAGAAGTCGTTTGTAGAAATATAGTCAAACTACCCCTTTTAGGCCCCACCCCTCAGCCCCACTGGGGGGTCAGCCCAACCATTTGTACAATTTTGAATCAATGCTTCTAGTCTAATATGGTTGATATCCATCACTTAGTTCCAGAGAAGAAGTCGCTTAATGCAGTTTAGCCAAATTGCCCCATTTTAGCCCCGCCCCTCAGCCCCCTGGGGGGTCAGCCCCACCATTTGTACAATTTTGAATCCCCACCACCTAGGGATGCTCCCAGTCAAATTTAGTTAAATTTCAATCAGTGGTTAAGAAGAAGTCAATTAAAGAAATTGTTGACGGACGGACGGACGACGGACGCTACGGTATGGCACTAGCTCACCTTGGTCCTTCGAACCAGTTGAGCTTATAATATAGATCGGCCATTATTATATAAATATATTGAAAGGTCATCAGCATATAATTCCGAATGGCCAAATGTCTACGATGGGGCATTCCGAACAGCTTACCGTCCATGGTCCCCCATCTGTTTCCATATCACAAAGCACATCAGGACTGTAGCTAATTGTCAGGGTGTATGCTTTTGAGCAATAGACAGTTGGAATATCTCCACAGTTTTTCAGAGCTTTATTGGAATGAGAAAAAATGAAACACAAGTCGATATGCACAAGTGTTTACATACTTAAAGTATACATTGAGTCAGGAAGAACATGATTGATCTGCAGACCCCATTGCAAAATCACATTTTCATACATATTGGTTGTTTTTTCTTACACCTAACCCTTATGTTCGCTTGTGTCTCTCTTTGTACCTGTCTTCACCTTTGTTGTTTTTATGACGTTATTAACCACTGACAAACGAAAAAATCATCAATAAACAGCTATTTAGGGTTATACACAGTTAATGTTTCTTTCCATCTTATTTACAACGTAATTAGACTGGATTATTTCATGCTAGGGGTGGGTAGCACTATGTAATACGTGATATCGTATGGATTGAACAGGATGAGATCTTCTGGCGAACTATGTACTGTTAACTGATCGCAAATCAGAGTTATGGTAATGAAATCCCGTAAAATTGCTGCACATAAAATGTTTTCACTAATTTATTAGATACTAATATTTGTTTTCAATAAACTTTATTTAAATAAGTTGCACCGGGATGAAATAGGTAAGCCACGATTTTGCAACGAGTCAAGGAGCTGTTACCATTATCAGTACTGGTTTAGCACATACTGACCTAACTTTAAGTGAGGCAAACAACTAATTTTCGAAAGATCGCGAGGACTTGGTTTACATATCAGGGTGTGAAAAACTATTCAAATTCTAGAGAGGGCTTGTCTTTTGTGATATTTTCAAAGGTGAGATACTAAGGTTTTCTTAATATTAGAAATCGCGAATCGGTTGTTTGAAAACAGTGACAACCCGAAACGATCGTCTGAAATGTACATGGTATGTCTCTGTTTCAATTTCAGTTATGTGGTATGCAGGCTTGGCAACATTTGACAATATTCATATATCGGAGAGCTTAAGAAAGTACGTGAATGTACGATTTGGCAGGGATTGTATGTTGTAATAAGCATTTTAGTCACAATGGTAAAATCAACCCCTATGATATACTGATTCAAACAAGTTTTTAGCAAGTCTTAGCGTTTCATTGGACATGAGTGTGACTTTAGAAAATAGTACTTCCATTTGACATTTACCTTTTTTAATTAACTCTTTGCGCATCATTTGGAAATGATGGGAATGATGGTTAACTGGAGGCGAAATGCTATACATCCTACGACAAAGTTAATCAGCAGATAAAACCGAACACCTGTGTCGGTTCTATACCAGTGAAGATTGTGTACTTGCCTGGGTCCTTTCGTTGTACAAGAAACCCATCCCCTCCCAATTTGAATATAAACTATTGGCCCATTACTCTATTAATGTTTCTATTTGTGTCTGTTTAATGTTTGTAAATAGCCCCATCCGAATGATTTCATTGAGTTGAAATAACAATGAATATCTTGCTTTGTCTTGGTATTGTTTTTATAGTTATCATATACGCTGGCATTTCGTAAGGTGAATACCAGCGATAATTGACATTTGAAACTCTGACATTTATTTAATATTTTATAAACTGACCGTTGTTTTTCATGTACATGAAAGTCAGAAAATATGATGAAGACCATCAAACGTTTTTTTTTATAATCTTAAACAAAACAACATCTCTTCAAATTTTGAGTTTCAATTTTCGCTGAAACATGTAACATTGACATCGGAAAATCGTGGAAATCGTGATTTTTAGACAAAAAGTCTAAATATTGTAACAACGAATTGACTGCCACATATTAACAGAAATGCAACGCTCATAAGGTGAAAATCAAAATCGCCACGTTTGCGTTTTAGATATACACAAAAAGACAACCTCTTGAAAAACAGTCGACGGAAAAAAATCAGATGAAGAAAACACTTTTACCTGCAAGTGACCTTTGTTAATCTTAAAAGTGGAGTTTTTTTAGTTATCTTAGGCCCTGCGTTCTGGTAGCAGCTTACCTCATTAAAGCATTGCTTTGCTTTCAATTGGTATCCATACACATTATCAAAGCCATCTGGACAAAGGCACATACATAGTCTGCTGGATAACCAAACTAGGCGGTAGTGAAGCGGACGTAAAACCAGTCAATCAGGCACATTCATGTATCGTTCTAGTGTTTCATGTTTAAATTGCCTCTGTCCAAACGGCTTGAACGGCAACCAAAAGCAGCTCAAGATTATATGTTTGCAATGTTTATTCGCTTAAGTTTGTTCGATGAATAGATCAACTGTCCGCCCTCGGTCAGTAATACACTACGTTACAATTTATGTCTGCAAGATATTAACAATCAATATACTAAGGGACGTCTCACCCCCACCCCTTACCAGGACTAAGGATGGTGCCCATCATTTATCGCACTTTCAAACAAGTTCGGAGTGTGGCACAGCAGGTCTATCGCAGGTCTTTACTTTTCCAAAACTACTACAGGTAAGGAATCGATGCTTAAAACATGAAAAAACCTAACACTGTTTACATTTCTGTTTATCATAACAACGAATGAACATGTAATACACAAACCCAGAGTTTATTCATCCGAGCAGACAATCTTATTAAAAATGTACAAACCCCCAACACACAGGGGAAATTATGTTAGGTGATTTGTTCTATATTTATATATTATGTGGAAGTCAACTGTTTTAAATGTCACCGGTTGCTGTCAATGTAGATATTAAGGATGTAAATCACACGCAATAACAATGCTTAACAAGTTGTGTCTGATATATTAGCAACCTTTTAATCAGTTTTGTGTACTGAGTGTCTACTGGCATCAATATTTTAAATGATAACGTTATTATGGAACTTAATCATATACAAAATGTGAGGTGGCTAAGTACATCACAAACAAGGGAACCATGCACGAGGCGTGTAGAGAGAGAGACATATTGAATTCGTTTTCTGCAGCAACTACTTTATATCGTATAAAACAGAGTCAAAATCTTGTTTTTGTGTCGGGATAATCTCTCTGTTTACTGTCTTTTTATGTGACACAAATAGTATCCACATATTCTCACCTTCATTCAAGTCTTTGACCTTAAATATTTAAATAATATATTTTGTTTATCTTTGCAACTCTATATCTTCTTTTGATCATGATGAATTATGTATGTTTTTGAAGTTCTCAGGATTTCAATTTCTATGAGATACACTCTGATTGTTTTCAAAGAACTGTACGATTTTTTTTATGTCATCGCTAATGCTTAGGTTACTACTTATGAAAAGTGTTTCATATAATCTACACCATTTGAAGATCATCAGTAGAATTTAAAAAAATACTGGTCTCCCCTTAAGAATTAAAGAAAAAGGAATGATAACAAATGCACATCCAGGTAGACCTACACATCAGCCCTTGCATAACAAAAACCCCAAAAAACGAATGTTGGTATTTAGGTAAATGACAAGTGTATGTAGTGTGTATGTCGTATGCATATTGCTGGTCTTTACTTATATTATGGACGTGTATGTGTAGACTGAATTTGGATGTAATATATCAAAATACATTGTATGGATATATGCACATACATTGTAGGAATGTCTTAGTATTTAGAATGTTTTGTACGTTGACAGGCATACATGGGTTTATATGTGTGTGTGATGTACATAACTAATGTAATATGTAAGTGATTTGTATCTGTATGTGAGTGTATGCATGTACAATTATGTGTGTTGTATGTATCAATCTTTTAATATTGATGACGTCTCTAGTGATTAATAAGAAAGTGTATGTAGTTTTAAAGTTATAATGTACTAACAGTATGTTATTTCACATAATTGTATAAAACACTGTAAAATTCGAATGACCTTCCATACAAGTTTAAGTACATATATATATATTTTTTTATGAAGAATCTTCTAGAAGAGATGAAAGTACTAAAGACTCGTTGTTGAGAATTTTTCTTTTCATAAGATATATACATATATATACATTTAGGTTTAAATTGGTAAGTACATACTTATTTGTTAATTTTTTTTCAAACAACAATCTCTGAGTGATGCAGCAAATGAAAAAAGAAAAAAAAGATATACTCATATTTATTATTTTCAGTGTCATCTATTCGGTTTAACAGGTCTACATTTGAGGACAATAGCAACCCCAAATCAGAACAGCAGGATTGTTTACATGTAGATGTATTTATATATATACAATGTATCTATCTACTTTCAATATTTGTATCAGAAAACGAATTGTTCGGATGATTCAATACTGTATATGGGGAAACTTTCGCCGCAGTTTTACTTTCGCCCCTTTGGCCTTCCGATCTGAGGGCGAATTTAACATGACGGCGAAAGTTTAAAAAGAAAGTACGAATACGAATATTTCGTCTACACTGGAGCTGACTCAGATACAGTATGTGATTCAATTGGGGTCGAGTGTGTTCCACTGTTAGCGGTGTAGGGTGAATTTAACACTGGTCGAATAAGGACTCTGCCGGTGTAGGGCGAAAGTTTAACGGGGCGAAAGTCTTCCGGTATACAGTATATAGTTTGCATGAGAGACGAAAAGAAAGAGAAGAGTGAATGAAGGGAAAGAGGCGATGCAGCGTGAAAATGTGTGATTTTTTTTTTCACATATTGAGTTGTTTTAACCTATTGGCACGCTACAGGGCATCCTGCATGAGTCTACATGGTTGTAAATGAATGAACTCGGGGCACCCCATTCCTGACATCGTTCTTACCAAAATGTAAGGGAAATTGGGAAATACAATCTAATTTAAAAATATAATATATCAAAATAACAAATCATGAGTTATACTTTTGTTTAACGTAACAACAGAAGGTTATTGCAATTCCAACTACCTCTTTCCTTTTATTGCTGAAATTTATTGATGATGTTAGATATCATATATTTCAATACAGTAAAAAGAGATTCAATAACAACCCTTTAGGTTCGAGTAAGGAATAAGCCTTTTATTTCCCGCTGCATCTTACCATACAAAGCGACTTCTGAGGCCCCCTGCAAAATCGGGAGTTGTAGTCTGTGTTCTACTTAGGGGATAGAAAACTAATAAGATGCTTCATTTGCAACATACAGATATATGCCATTTCCTTTATCCCTTTCTGACTTTTTTAATTTTTCGTTGATTCCTTCTCAATACCCGTATTCTCCTTAGGTAAGATGTTGCGAGGACGTTAAACCACACAAGAACAAACTAAGTAACAATTCAAATACGAAATAAACAAGCAATTATTTGATAATTTAATAATTCGATAGAGGGAACCAAATAAAACATTCGTCAAATGGCATTTAGGACTCTCACTGATACTTGATGTTAAAAAAAAAATCCACAACATACTTACAATCAAACAGGACTACCTTCGTGTAGAATCTGAGTGATGATGACCCGACACCGTCGTCCCTGTAACAAATCTCCTCCCCATACGTCTTACATTCCTTTGTGACGGAGTTGAAGGAGAAGGAAATACACGTGGAGGTGTCACACGAACTGGCACATCCCAACTTGGAGTTCCAGGACGATGTGCTCAAAACTGACCCCGCGTGGTTCTGTTCTATGGTCTTTGTTACCTCGCTGTACTTGTTGTTAGTTATCGTAGCCGAATTCATTCGTACATAGGTGGTGCACGCAATGATCAGATAAACGTACACTTCATAGTTTAAACGAGGTGCACACACTAGGGGAATCATTATTCTTAACAAGTTGATTTTGCGAATTTGCATGTATTTTGCTGATTTGAGAAATGATAATTAATATCTATTATCTTATATGAAATTACAATATACCAGACTCATTTCGTATATAACTCTCGAATACACAGATTAGTTAGCATGTGTAAAGCTTGTACGTGTGGTCTATACTCTCGTTGTTCTGTATGAATTCACCGCTTACATTGGCATACTATCTGCCTGTCACTGCTCAGGAGCCAATAAAAAGCTTCTACTTAAAAAAAGATGTCCATCGAGCATGCACAATTTTAGCTGTCACGACGGTTGAATAATATAGCACATTATATTTTTTACATAGCAATGTAAATGTATTGTTCTCCCTTGATATTTGAGTTGATGGAGATAATTGAATAGTTTACTCCTAGCGTGCAACTATTTGTTTCGTCGTTCCTGCCATAGTCAAACTAATTGCATTTCAAAAATAGTGACATGTATGTTTAATAAAAGAAGCATGCGCCAAGAAAAAAAATTTGACTAACAATCTTTTGTGAACTGATCAAATATTACTGATATACCATTATCTGTATTAAGCAACGCAATGCAAATATGTCCTCTTTGTATTAGCGAGCATGGTGGTGTTATGATGCATCTACAATTTAAAATTACTACTGGTTCATTAGGTTTCAGTCGATTGAGGCGCCTCGTCACTGGGAAAGGAATGAAAGTGTAAACATTGTATGGGCGGTTCCTATGTTGTTGTTTTTTTTCACGAAGTATATGGTGTCATTCAGATCCACATTATGACGCACAATGTAGTACAATATCAATGTTCACCACATTATGACGCACAATGTAGTACACTGTCAAGGTTCACCACATTATGACACACAATGTAGTACACTATCAATGTTCACCACATTATGACGCACAATGTAGTACACTATCAAGGTTCACCACATTATGACGTACAATGTTGCCAACTATCATTATCGCACCTCGGACAAAAATGTCCAAAAAACATTGGTTTAGAGCTGTCACGTGGTGACCCTCTAATTTTCTATAGAGGGTCAGTAGGATTCCATTATAGGGCAATATGGCCGCCCATTGCTCACCGCTTCAAAACTAAAACAACAGATACGGATACCTGAATATTCTAAAAATGATACAATGCTCACCGTAATTCCTACTCGCTACATTGTATCGTAAGATGATAGGAGTAACAATGGAGAGATTTGGGCAGACGACCAGTGAGGAAATAAACACGAAGCGACTTAACAGTCAATCTGCTAAATATTCATATTGTTTTGTTATGCATTACATCATTTTCATTTTAAGCATAAAGGGTCCTTGATGCGACAGCCCTCTCCCCCTATAAATCTTACTGACCCTCTATGGTTCTGTAGAGGGTCAGTAACTGACTATATAACTAATAATGTTCACCACATTATGAGGTACAATGTAGTACACTTTCAATGTTCACCACATTATGACGTACCCGTACTAAAATGAAATTGAGTTGTGGAATGAACACGCGAGCGCATGAGTTTGTAAACCGATTGCTTATGCCCCGGTCACACATTCACGGATCGGACGCCGGATTAGCCACGGATACGATCCGGGATCATTCGTAGCAATCTGCAGGGGTCCGTTGCTGGCCGTATTGCATCCTGGGTTAATCGTAGTAGTATTTCTATATCCGTAGTACATCCTTACTGATCCGTAGTAGAATGTAGTAATCCGTTGTTGACCGTAATAATCCGTAATTATCTGTACTTATTCGAAGTACATTCCCGGCCTCAAGACGCCAAGGATCGTTGTACGGTTAATTACGGTGAACAATGACATGTACTAAAATTAAAATGAGGTTGTGGAACGAACACGCGGGCGCGGGAGTTTGTATACGGATTGCTTACCGTGGAGAGGTCCATGGCGCTTCGTGCGAGTTCGCACTTCGTACTAAAACCGTAGTGAACCGTTGTGAAACCGCAGTGCATACGCCGTGACACGTGTCATTCCGTACTTAACCGTAGCAATCCGTAGCACTCCCCGTCGTCAATTAGCCCTTTTACGTAGTCAAACCGTGTTGCATCCGTAGCGGACCAAGGATATAAACTATTCCGGGGTCATCCGTGAGTTTCCAACCGTAGTGGATCCGGCGAAACGATCCGTAAATGTGTGATCGGGGCTTTACCGTTGCAGGTCCATAGCGCTTCGTGCAAGTTCGTACTATTCGAATTCCCTGCCACACCGTTCTAATTCGTGCTTACCCGTACTAAAATCGGAACGAACTCTTGTTAACCGCAGTGCATACGCCGTGCCACGTGTTATTCCGTACTAAACCGTACCGAACCATAGCAACCCGTATCACTCCCTATTGCCAACTAGCCCCTATTCGTAGTCAAACCGTGTTGCATCCGTAGCCGACCACGGATATAGACTATTCCGGGTTTCCATCCGTAGTGAATCCGGCGAGACGATCCGTAAAAATGTGAACGGGGCGCTATTAAAGTCAACATAGATATCTCCAACTCAATCGTCCTAAGTATGCATGCTAAAAATAGTGTATTATCATACATTGCACATTCAAACCACTGTTCGGCCATCATGGAAATGATAGTTCTCCTACTCACAGAGGTAAAGCGTCCCTTCAGTTTGGTATGAGACGAAGTAAAGCAGAGAAAAGAGACATTAACTGAAAGACGTTTTGATGAGAGAAACTATAAAAGTAGTCAGAAACACGTTTTGAGTTTTTCAAATCCGTTTTCAAGAAACTCCACGTCATTTAGGTAACAGTTTTACAATAGATCTGATCGAACTGAGAATACATTATTGTGTGGTGTAATGTTTCTTAAACATAAAACAAAGCTGCATTTGTTTGGAAGTGGAACAGACAAATAATAAATGCTAAATTTTAAAATTACGAAAAATGCATACAGATTCAGTATGGCAGTGCATCACTCGAATAGTGTTGTAACTCATGATGTTTTACTTTTTCTTCAGCATCATCCTGACCATTTTAGCCGTTGCATATTCTGTGTCATTGGCGTAGAAATGAAAACCAAACCATGGATTCGTAGGCTTTGTTTGTCATGTATTTCCCGAACAGATTGGAGTCTAATCACTTGTTATACCACCAACTGAAGTGGTTGATATCATTGTCGTTGTCAACCATAGGTGGGGAAAGGCCGACCATTGTGGTAACCAAGGGCGTCATCTATCATTTTACACGCAAAGAATGATTTTATTATGAAATTACACGCAATTTGTGCATCAAGCTTAGCTTCAATACGCATAGCATTGTTATCAATTCCGTGTGTTTAGTTGAATTTTGTTCGTTGAAATTGATAAGACAGCTTTTATTTTCTTAAGCTTTATAAACAGATTGAAACTAATAAAAAGTGTGTTGCAAATGTGTATGACAAAACCCAAGGTATTCATTTCGGAATGTCAACTTACATAGTCCGTCTGACGAGCTGTATCCGCCAATAGTCAAAGTGTATTCAGAAGCCTCGTCAGAAATATCGAAAGTATCGTATTCTACATGTTTAAGAGGGCCACTCCATCCTTTGAGTTCAATCCGAAGGTTCATATTTTGGGCTAGCAGTAGTCTTACATTCTCGAAACCTAAGGTAATGAACACACAAATATGTCATAGAAGATTGTAACTTATCTATAATTAGCTAAGTACCTTCAAGTAATCTGGCGTTTCTGTTGTTTTATTTTTATCATGAATACATAATCATATCAAGGTCACAGACATGAAAAACAATATTTGTATACAAAAAGGAAACTTTCCAACAATTTTTGTAAATTTGAATCTTTTTTTTTCAGATTTGTTTTAACTGATATTAAGGATAAGCATAATGCTATTGACTTTCAGGTTACTATTATGACCTCATACCTAGCCAGAACTCTTCAGTCAAAATTCAAAACCATTCCTGTACTCATTCCAGGACTTGTAAAAGTCAACTGATCCGTCATATCTGCTGGCGATAATCTGGTGGATGAATGTAAATATCGTTATAGAAAATACAATTTCAATTTTAACTGTTGCTAGTTTTTTTTTGTTTCACAAAAATCATTTCAATTTAAGATTATTTTAACGGTACCATTAATAGGAAATATTTGATTTAAGCTTGTATTAATTAAAAATAAGATGATATAAATAAGTAAATAAAAATGAAAAAGTAAAAAATACATATATCAAATAAGTTTGAAACAAGGTAATTGGCATGTAATTCCGGATGATGTGATATACACGTTGAGGTACTCCGAACAACTCACCGTCCACGGTCCTCCAGCTGTGTCCATATCACAAAATACATCAACGTTACTGCCGGCAGGTGTAAGTGTGTACACTCCTGAACAATGGATTGTGGGGACATCTCCACAGTTATTCAAAGCTTAGATTAAAATAGAAAATAATTTGAAACAACAATAACCCCGATACTATTAAGCATATTCATATAACATGTTCACAAATATAGTCAGCAACTTTCGACTATCAAAATTTGCCTAATACATAAATAGAAAATTATTTACAAAATAATTGATTGAAAAAATACAAGTCGGAAAACAATATTAACAGAAATGAGAATATTATACAATTATAGACTTTTATGCTGGTGAATATGATGTGATATGAAACAGAAAAAGGTGATATTGACCAAGGCGAAGCCGAGGTTAATATAACGTTTTCAGGTTCATATCACATCATATTTTCCAGCACAAAAGCCCATAACTGTTTTGTTATATGCCTGTTATAGTATTGTAATTGTTGTTTAGGCTATATATCAACTAAACATTATGAAATGTCCCCTAATCCTTAACCCAGCGGAGACACAACGATTCTGCAGGTTGTCCCAAATAGCATATTCATACAAGCAAGCTGTGGGATACAACACATTTATTCTTATTCCGAACCGACACAGGCAAGGAACCAATATAGTCTTGGGACAAAGAAAATAAAAAGTAAGATATAAGGACAGATATAAAAGCTGATTTAACGTAGATAAAAGTGTAAGACAAATCAAATATAATTGTATATATTTTCACCTGGAGGATTGCAATATATTTGTTAATTAAGATTGTGTGCTGGGTTGAATAGACACAGCGTTCGGAGTTTTAATACGTTTCTTTTCTTCATAAAAACATCGAAAACTAGAACGTAATCAGTCGTTTCATCGATGTTTAAGACATGCCAAACAATGTCAAGCAGCTATAAAACTTGAATCCAATTATCTGTAGCGTTGTATGGTCGGTGAAACATACTTATCAGATCAAAGCTGACGGTAAATATTAATTAATTAGTTAGAACAAAGAATTCACAAAGCCTAGTGAAAAATAAATCGAAGAGGAAAACCTTCTGAACATTGAAAATCCAACGGAGGCTAAGTATGCACGTCACACTTCAACCATAAACACTCTATTATTCAAAGAGGGAATAATAAACTACACTTCCATGATTCGACGACGCAATTTCATCATCAAGGATCATGACATGTGTCATATATAAACAGCAGTAAAATCAATTTTGTTTCGTTTTTTACTTACGTCAATAACAAGGCTATTTAATGGAACTTTAGTATGCTTAATGCATTTTGTTAATTGTCTTTTAATATTGTTTAACATAGTGTGGCTTTTTTGTTAGCGACAATCAAAAGTGTTAGTACATGTAGTGTTAATGTTGAACAACTGCCATCCAACAGAGTGTAAATGATTGACATCATCTTTCTAAAATGTCACTGCTAGACATGTCAGTTTCAATAATGAATGCTTTCAGTGTCTCAAAAATGTATCGGAATGTAATTGATGCAAATCAAATGTTTATAATGTCACCGATAGACATCAGCGAGTTGCTGATGGACATAAAATGTCTATGATGTTATCAAAATATAAACAAAATATAACATTATTGATAGATATTGCTATCTATAATGTCACTAACGAACATCAGAGAGTAATGGTGATGGACATCAAATGTCTGTGTTGTCAGTGATAGATATCAGAATGTTTATTAAAGAGATCAATGTCTATGATAGTATTGACATACATCGGATATTGATAAACACCCGTTTGTCTGTGACGTCATTGATAGGTATCTGACCCCTGTTGCTCCAGGTTAGTTTACCTTAACCAGCGGTTAGTAAAATATTAAACAAAAATGTCATTAAGAAAACTGGACTTTCCAAGAATATGTTATTCTAAACATATATTAACCGTAAAGCATAAAACAAACATCTAACAGGGAAATGAATAAAATGGTCTTGGTTTGATTTTTTCGTATTTTAAATTTCTGTAATCACTGAATAACAAAAATAATAAGCGTTGTACAACCGGGATCAGAATGCTTATAATGAACACTATTTGTCTAAAATGTCACTGATACAAATTATAGTTTCTCAATGTTTATTGTTAACACTTGGTACACTTTTCTCTTACCTATTAACACTAAAATATTTTTTTTAAATGTGGAAAGCGTTGTTCTAGTTTCGATCGATTATGTTTTTAATTCAGTCTTCAAATTTTTAAAAGAAACAGAAACTATCAGACCTCTCATATACTGCTGCAGCTATGACAAATATTAGAGTGTTCGTGACAAGAGCTTGCATTTAGTGTTAGCGAACAAATCATAGTGTCCGTAGTATTAATAACAGTGATCAATGTCCTAGGCATTACTGATGGATAGGACACTCTCGGTAGTGACTATAGACATCACACTTCTGTTAGTATAAGTGATAGGCATAAGAGTGTCAAACACTAGGGGTTTAAGAACGGAAGAACATAAGGGTCATGAAAGGATTTTTGTTTTCGTTGTAGTAGCCCGAAATTCCGAAAATAATCGAAATGTTGACTTCTGTACTTTACCTTTCGAGACACTGACTCGAGATTTTGAGATGTTAACTTGACATTTCGAAATACGTACTAACATATTTACTATGAAAAACAGGAACATGTACTACACGTGCATTAAATATCACACTGAAATCAAATACATGTACTTAATTGGTATTTCACAGGTATCATATTCATATAAAGAGATGTTATATATATATATATATATTGCTCTAATGCACAGGTGCTACTCATGTATAAACACTAATATTGATTGTAAATTTACCTTCACAGACATATATTTACTATCATGCACTTACATGCGCATGTTTCTGCTACATTGAAACTTTATCACAGACAAATGGAATACACATGTATATAGTAATAACAAAAGTGTTATAAATATATTTAATTTCATAACAAATGTATGACAAAGGTGTATGTTGGATTTGAAACGTAAACGCATGTATTTTACATGTATCACACTGACAACATTATTGCATACGCATAAACTATCAAAGGAGCCTAACGCTGGTCCCCAGTCAAAAAGAAAATACACGAGTCAAATTCATTGTTGTTCATAACGAAGCTAACAGTTGAAGAATGTAGAAGGGAAATTCTCAGGTAATATCTCAAAATAGTTTGTAAGCTTGTTGGATTTCTAGTGAGTTCCTCGGAATCTCGATTTTATAAGTCGACATTTCGAGATAGTAAATCCTAACATCGAATTTAAAAAATATAATTTCAACGTTTAAAGAAAAGTTCAAGCTGCTAAAATGCAAACAAATTAAATCTATATTCATTCTATTTGTTTCTTATAATATCTGTATTGAAGCATTTCCATTTTAAGTAAAACAAAAGAAAGCAAAATTTTAATATGAAAGAAAGACGATGAACATAAAAACGTAAACTAGATGACCACCTATTTATATGTAATTTATATATGTTTGCTATTATTGCAGATCAGACTTGGACAAATAAAATTGACAAATCTAGGATTACCTTCTTTACGTAATTGTTTAGGTTTGTTGCTAAAGCGTTTGGGTTCAGTAGGCCTTTCTGGCCACAAACCGACTTCATTAGGGATTCAAACGGAGATGATTCAATCGATTGTTTATACGTTTTCAAATTAAGAAATCATTTTATCTTAACATGTCTGATAATAGAAAAAAAATGTGTTTTAAACTTTGGATGACCTGTTAATTTACGGCTTTAATAGAATACACCAAGACATACGCCACGTGCTGTTTGGGAGTTTCTGACAATTCCCGACTATCCATTGTATATTGTATCATTATACGAAGGTCACGTTTTGAACAATATCAGCTCAGAGTACTATCATGAAGGAGGCTGATCAAGGGTTTTACTTTGAAATACATTCATATATGAATCCATTTCGTTTGAAGACCCTAAATGCGTAATTAGTCTCTGTTGCTGAAAGTTGAACCCTTAACTTCAAACAGGAGTCAAAGATATGTAGGTGTCACAGACATCCGTGTCCATTATACTTACTAACACATTGAACTATATTTGTGTAGTATCTGATTGCAAGCAACAGTTTGATAATTTAATAACTCAATGTAGAGAACCAAACAAATTATTTTCTATAACACTATTTCGTTCATTTACGACTCACCAATAATACTTAAATGCTAAAGATCCATAGTATACTTACAGTCAAGCTGAACTACTTTAGTGTAGAATCTAAGTGAAGATGACCCGACACCGTCGTCCCTGTAACAAATCTCCTCCCCATAGTGTCTTACATTCCTTTGTGACGGAGAAGAAGGAGAAGGAAATACACGTGGAGGTGTCACACGAACTGGCACATCCCAACTTGGAGTTCCAGGACGACGTGCTCAAAACTGACCCCGCGTGGTTCTGTTCTTTCGTTTTCGTTACTTCTCTGTATTGGTTGTCAATACATGTAGTTGTTGCCGAAGTTATTTGTAAAAGGGTTGCAAGTATATACACTAAATAAAGGTACACTTCATAGTTTAAACGAGAAACAGTTTTGGACAGGTCCATTATATTTGCCAAATTTCATAGCAAGTGACAGTATTCATTTGGAAGATTTGAACAATATAAATAATAGATTATCTAGTGCAGAGTTCTAATAAACAGTCGAATAGTAAGAAGCCATAAATACACAGAAGAATATTTTGTACATAATATCGCTCATGGATACAAGTGCAACGTGTCCGGTTAGACTATCCTATCGTTGTGTGGTAAGAGTTAACCTGTAACACAGTCCCTACATCTACACCCGATGAATACGACAAAGATGTGCATGTCTCTATTGAGTAGCCAGTCACAATCATGTATTTGAAAACGCCTTGCTATCAACAACGACTTTTGAACGAGTATAAAATCGTTACACCTTTATACTTACAATAAAATAATAATATCTTAATTTCAATGATACACGACTTCGTGTATTTATCCGAATACATTATTCTTATCTTGAAATTTAGTAATTAAAGATGATAGAAAACGTGCCGCAAGCATTCCCGCCTTTTGTGTACCTATTGAACCGTGATATCTCATATTTTAACGATTTCCTCCTCGTGTTGTTTTCATTGTCTGTTTACCAAAAAAAGGTCACAGTCTACCACAGCCTCGCTCTAACATTCAACCCAAAATTAACAGTGCCCCTCTACTTTTTTAAATTTAATTTTAAAAAGGTGATGCACTATCCGTTCTGTTTCAACAGCAGTTATGATCAATTTTGAGTTCAACCGTTTGACCCCTACCATCATCGACTAGTTAAAAGAGGACAAAACAGCTCTTTGACGCATGGTAATTCATTTTCGGCATACTGTATCTATTACAAATTTGATAGAAGCAGTCCCATATGTGTGCCTTAAATTCAATTATTAGATTTAACTCAGTCGAATTAAACAGTAAAAACAATTACAAATGCAACATCAAAAAATAAACATAGCTGTTTGCAGTTAGTTGCTAATCAATATTCGTACGCTCACTTTACGCTATTATGCATTAATAAAATAGTTTTCCTGCTAGATTCTAATAAATAATAAAATGATACGAGCTTCACAATATCTAAACCGTAACAATCCACTACTAGTGAAACTGTATTAGCTTAATTACGATGAGCTGTGCTAACGCAGGCTAGATCACCTCTTTGTTAGTACAATGGAATATGCAAGTATTCAGTTAGTAAAATATTCCTTGAAAATTTCTTTACCATAAGAGTGACCCCCATTTCAAAGCAAGTCATTATGGTACCGCGCGATTCTTTTGGATCACACCGATAAATCAAACTACGCATTATATATCATCCGCAATATGGCGCTAACAGTGCCTTCAATTTCGCCCTGGCATTTTCCATCGTTGCAGAGAACATCAGTGAGCGTAATCGTTAAAATTTCGAGGATGAAGCTCGTGCTAATCTAACAAAACCAAAACAAGTACTACCCCACTATTGTGAATTTTGCATACTACCAAACAACAAGGCAATCTGATGAGTATCACAAAAAAACCAAAATGTATTCATTGCGATATAATACAACTTGTCCTTGGTCTTAATCAACCTGCATCTTTGGCAACTATGTGTTGTTGTCAGTCTGTCCTTTCTATAACTGCTAACATTAACAAATATAAAATATGGTAAACAAGGCATTTTTCAATGATATGTAAAGCACCTCGTCTTTGTCCGTTTTCATAAAGGCAATGGCACGACAAAGGGTTTACGTTTAGATTTATGGTTTCAATATCGATACCGTATGCATTACTTTATCATTTAACTGTGTTGCTATGACATTTGAAATATATATATGAATGACGCAGCTAAGGTTATCTAACCTCTCTCAATATGTATCATGCATTTTCTCAATTTCCCTCGTGGACAAATCCATTTTTTTTAAGAAAATCCTCAATGTTTACAAACAATTCATGGTCTGCTGCCCAAACTGAAAAGTCATCTATTCATCGACCCACGTGCGTATGTTATGTGTCGCGCGCAACACGCGTGATTACAAGCACGGTGTCTTAAATATAACCACATGTAAGAATAAACCATAGCTAATCTTGTGTTATAGACTATACCAGCCTGGTGTTATATCCTTGTTAAGCTCATTACCAGGAAAATGTACTCGATAACTTATTCACATACTACTTTAGGAGTATAATGTTTAAGCCACGAAGAGATTGTACAAAGTCTTTATCATAGAAATGTTTGTATTAAATATGATTGTATTATAGTATAAAAAGCTTCCGTATAACAGCGAACTTTGTTTACACCATGTGTTGCGT